>NW_020203341.1:0-1538 GCF_001531365.2 Cynara cardunculus var. scolymus | reverse complement strand
GATCTATGGGATCAATGTCAGAAGCAACGAATGCTTCTGTGAGTGTGCGGGGTAGTGGCGAGCCCTGAGGCGAATGGGCTCTTATCTCTTCATCACCTCTCTGTTGAGAGAGGGGTGGTGGTATATGTGGTTCCTCGGCTTGTTCATCTCTAGAGGCCCGAAGGATGGCCTCTGGATGGCTAGCTTGGGTTTGGGTGGGACTAGGTCGTCCTGTTTCAATACCTCTTTGGCTTTGATCGCCGGGGGTAGTAGATGTTGTTGCCCTTTGGATAGGAGGGTGGGGAATATTTTGGTGAAGGCCGGGGGAAGTACTAGCATCATCATCATCATCTTCATCATCCGATGAAGATGATGCTTGTGCTCCCTCGCTTGGATGGGGACGGCTCTAAGTGCTCCGGGGTAGCTGCCCTCGGTTCTTGGGACAGCATGGAGCGTTCATTGGCTTGGCGTATCTCACTTGTCGATGGAATGACAGTGAGCATAGCCCGAGACAGCGATCGCTGGATTGTGTATCCTTCCTTCGAGAGTGTTGGGCGATGTCCTTGCATCTTGTAAACCGGGGTGWATGGCTCTATGGCAGGTAGACCGTGTTGCCTCATTGCATCCCCAAGGATGAGAGCAAGGAAGCGGGGAAACAAGACAGCAGACAGCGGCTTTCCTGCGGCTTAAAGTTTACACTTTTTGAGCACGGCCGCATGGATCTCGATGTATATGAGGAGGGCGTAGTCGAGGTTGAGGTTGAAGAAAAGGCCATACATGATCGTCATGATGTTCATATTGCCTTGGTCGAGAGAGAACCCAGCTTGCAGGTGAGTGAACGGTTGTGGATTGAAAAGAACAAGTTCTACATTGGTGGGAGGAATTGTCTTTTGAAATCCGAGATGTTTCGTATCTCCCGGTTGTAGCGTAGCATCCTTACGAACCGTATAATGTCCTCGGAGGAAGGTGGCTCGTCATATTGGTCAATCTCGAGCTCTCGTCTTGTGGGAATGCACAACACCTTAGATATTTTTCCTCGTGAAATTTTTACCGAGCAAATCATATCGTTTGGTGCGTCGACGTCGCCCATTATCCAGTGACTGGCTGGGTCAAACTCACAAGTGTGCCAGTATTGTTGAACATATTTTATTGGGACTTTGGGGTTGACGAGTGTGCGAGCAGGAAGAAGGATGCAGTTCTTAAAGAACTCCATCATGATGCCAAACCTGTCGTCGTAGAGGGTGTTTCGCAGCTCGATCATGTGGTTGTTAGGTTTCATGGGGAGGAAGACGATTGCTCGACTGTCGGCTCCCATAGATTGGATGCGGCTATCATTGTTGTTTAATTCGTGAGAAGCGGAGGATGCCATTGTTAAGCAAGTTGCAGGTTATTTGTGTTCGTCAAAAGCTAGTTATAGGTTTTGGAAGCGTAAAGAAGGTAATGAATGGTGGGGAAGATGGGTATTTATAGGTGGATTGAGGTGGGGGTGGGGAGGGTGGAGGTGAAACGATTTCTTGATTATTATAATGTAATAATCATGAGAAAAGTGGCGGTTTGGG
>NW_020203340.1:0-21298 GCF_001531365.2 Cynara cardunculus var. scolymus | reverse complement strand
GAATATTCACTCGGATCAGAAGACATTGCCGAGATCTATGACATGAACAATCTTAGTTACTAAAGTGCATCCTCTAGCATAAGCTTAGTGATTCAATAGAAGCTTCTAAATAAAACTAAGTCATGACAAACAGACTATATAGAAGCTTCTAAATAAAACTAAGTCATGACAAACAGACTATATCCTCTGGTTATACTACCAGAGCTTCTGGTCGTGAGACCAGAGCTTCTGGTCGTGAGACCAGAGCTTCTGGTTGCACTAGAGTCCTTAGAGAATGAATTCTTATCCATCGGTTTTCTGATAATCCAATGGAACTCCATCCTATTAACCACTTACTTACTCCTCGTACTAGAAATATTTATAGATCTTACTTTCATCGACCTAATGCACTTACCAGAGCTTCTGGTAGCAAGGCCAGAGCCTCTGGTTCTGCTTAGTGCACTTACCAGGGCTTCTGGTTACGAGACCAGAGCCTCTGTTGCAACATCAATACTTAAAAAAAATTAAGAAATCCTTCCATCAATCCTCTGGTTCTTCTGTTCGCCCTTACCAGAGCTTCTGGTAACAAGACCAGAGCCTCTGGTTCCACTCCTATACTTAGAAAAACACTAAGCCATCCGTCCACCGGTCGTCTGGTTCTTCTACTCGTCTTTACCAGAGCTTCTGGTCATGAGACCAGAGCCTCTGTGGCAATATCTATACTTAGAGAAATTCTAAATATCCCTTTCATCGATCCTCTGGTTCTTCATTTGCTCTTGACCAGCGCCTCTGGTCCTACATGGACACTTAACAAGAATCGAGCACTCCAATTTTCATCACCTCTGGTCTTCTTGACCAGCGCCTCTGGTCCAACAAGGACACTTAACAAGAATCGAGCACTCCAATTTTCATCACCTCTGGTCTTCTTGACCAGCGCCTCTGGTCCAACAAGGACACTTAGCTAAAGTCGAGCATTCTATCTTCCATCGCCTCTGGTCTTCTTGACCAGCGCCTCTGGTCCTACACGGACACTTAGCGAGAAATCGAGCATTCTAATTTCCTTTGCCTCTGGTCTTCTTGACCAGCGCCTCTGGTCCTACACGGACACTTAGCGAGAAATCGAGCATTCTAATTTCCTTTGCCTCTGGTCCTTTTGACTAGCGCCTCTAGTCCTAGGAAACGGATATTCATAAAAGTGCAACAAGACTCAGGCTTTTCAAAATCATTTCATTTGCTTGAGCATACCTCTTGTTAGGATCTATTAAGTTTTCTTCTTATTACACATCAATTAAGCACAGGTGATCAGGCTCTACTTAAGCGATATGTAACAATAAAACCCGCTTTAAAACACATGATTTCAGATTTCATGAAAATCATTTGGAAAATTTTTGGTTATAGTCGATGGTTTTTAAAGAAAACCAGCGTTCTCTATAACTGAGGCTCTGATACCAAATCTGTCACACCCCGCTAAAGCGAAATCACGAGATGTAACAGGCAAGAGAGTCATAGCAACAGTTCATAAATAACACTATTTCAAGTTGTTCAAAATAAAATGATTCATCGACATAACAGGAGTTATAATTTACACAACGTCCACAAATACATCAAAAACTTGACTTAATCGATCCTAGCTCAAGTATGCTCCCTTAAAAATCCAAACCACTTACTTAGAACCTGAAAAGCATGGAAATAAAAATGAGGTCAACTACAAGAGTTGGCGAGTTCACGGGTTTTCACATGCATAAAACATTTCAATGCATAAACCAAGTAATAGAAAACTTATGCGAACTCTTTGCACTTAATAAATGAAAATCTCTCACGATGTAAAACTTGAGGCGCTACTGAGCCTTACATGACCAATTTGCCCCATTAATTTTCGAACAACCAGAAGTAGCCCGTTCACTACTTAGGTCCCACAGTTCGATAAGTACTAATTCAGCGGTGGTCCAAATCCCACATGATTATACTAGAAAACGTAGGTAATTGTGCACCCCTTTCTGGGTGGGACTGTCAACACAATAGCAGCTATCCACAATACCACGGCCCAGGAATGTACCCAAGTTAACAAGTAGCGTTTACGGACGGGGACTTTTATTTGGAWAMATATACTCTCAAGCACATCAATTTAGCATTTATTCTAAGTGCAATAATAGTTATCAAACAAAATATAGCAACCCGACTAAGCAGTTCCTTAGCCCAAGAGGTTCCAAGTAAAACTTGACTAAGCAGTTCCTTAGCCCAAGAGGTTCCAAGTAAAACTTGACTAAGCAGTTCCTTAGCCCAAGAGTTTCCAAGTGAAGCATCGAGTAAACAGTTCTTTAGTTACAAGTATCATAAAACATAAACATGCAAAGTTTGCTTAATCTCATACTTTTCCCCCATAAAACATATAAAAAGCATTAAAACAGAAAGCTTGAGTTTTTGCAAGAAGAAGAAGTTGGTTGGAAGGTGATGAAGTTAAAGAGAGAGAGAACGAAAGGCTGGAACTTTTTGAAGAATGAGGAGTTTTCAAAAGGGGAGGGGAGTATTTATATGGGGCTTTTTGAAAGAAAATGGGCTGTTCTCCCAAGGCCCAAGCCCAAGATGTTAAATTTCCAAATGCTAGGCCCCAAAAATCTAAAACAAACAAAATAATTTGACAAAAGATTTTAAAACTCCATTCCTATAAAATAATAATAGGCAACTAAATAAATAAAAGAAAATTTAAACTTTGGAAATTTTTGAATTTTAAAAGAACGAGACTAAAATATCAACTTTATCTTTTTGTGAAATATTTCAAGACTAATTGGCTTGCCTGAATTAACTTGGTTAGCTACCGTCGAAACATGATCTAATCAGACTAACAAGACGATCTCTGAGGCTAAATCCTAAAAAGGCTTAGTTTTCAATCAGGATCCTGAAATAAAGTACTAACCTGAAATCCCACAATGCAGAGTTGTCACACTTTAGAAAGAAAATAGCTATTCTCAATCAGAGAAGAATTCATGTTGATGATGTATACATTCTCTAGGCGAGAACCGGTTGGAGCAACATTCTCATCCTTGTCGAAGACGTAGCATGAATTCTTAGAAAATTGTACTATGAAATCTTTGTCACACAGTTGACTGATGCTAAGAAGGTTGTGCTTCAGTCCTTCAACGTATGCAACACGTTTGAAAGTGGTTGCATCATTGGTTAATATACCAAAGCCCTTGGTATACCCTTTCTCGTTTCCTCCAAAGGTTACAGAAGGGCCTCTTTCATCCTGATAGTCAATGAGCAGGGATTTTTCTCCAGTCGTATGTCTTGAGCATCCACTATCAAGATACCAAATGCCTTTGACTTCCTGCACACAAAAATAGATTAAGATTGCTTTGGTACCCATTTTTCTTTGGGTCTAGCAGAGTTAGAGGCAACATCCACTGAAGCTGAAGACTCAAGGTCAGTAGGTGTCTTCACTGAGCTTGAAGAAGAGGCTACAGTAGGATTCAGAGCAACAACCACTGACGCTGAAGGCTCAGAGTCAGTAGGTGTCTTCACTAAGCCTGAGGAAGAGGCTTCAATGGTATTCTTCACCTTAGTAGTTTTTGTGGCAGATTACACCTTTGTTGATTTCTTAATCTTGGTTACTTTCTTTACCTTAGCTGGTGGACCATCCTTGATAGTAGGACATTTACTAGCAATATCTGTAGTTTCACCACAGTGTCTACACTTCCTAAAGCTGAAGCCAGCTTTAGGGCCAGGAAGGACCAAAGGAACAGAATAAGGACAAGCTCCAAGGATTCTCATCTCATTTGTTATAGGAGGAACAACTGAGGATTTAGAGTCCTTTGATGAAAGAATCACTTTAAGCTTTGACTTAGATTTCTGAATTGATTCAGATATCTTGATCCCAGAGGAGAAAGAAGAAGGTGCATAAGCTAAAGGTATAGATCTGGGTCTATATGACTTGTTAGCCTTTTTGGGAAGAGGTGCTATGACAATGGATTTACCTTTGTCTTTGCAACCTGAACTCAAAGGAGTTCCTTGAGGATGACATTCAGTGAAAGAAGACTGAGAGGAAGAAGTGTCAGGACTGAAGGGGACGAAGGTGCCAAACTTTAGCATGGACCTGTCAGTGACACATTCTTCCTGATCATAGAAAAATCCTAGACCAGTTATAGTCTTGGCGAGAATCTGAGCGTTGATGATCTCAGAGGCCTTGACGGAGTCTTTGCACCACCCTTTAATGGTAGCCTTCTCAGCCTTGAGTTCAACAATAGCTTGTTCACGCTCAACTATAGCCTGTTCACGCTCGATACTGATGGTTTAGTTTACAATAACCTGATCCTTGAGATCTTCTTCGATCATAGTCAGCCCCTTGATCTTAGAATTTCATATGCTTAATTGTTCTTGAAGATCAAGATTAAACATTTATGCTTTGGATTTGCCATTCAAGACATTGTAAAGGTCAACCATCAAAATATCTAACGCAGACACGCTATTAGGGATAGAAGAAGAAGAAGAGGAGGAGGGCTCATTCAGGGAACATACCTGAACAGATGTACATGATGAGAGATCACAGAAGGATGATGTCTCAGAAGGTTCTTCCATCACATCCTTGTCCATAAGACAGAGGTAGGCCGTGTCTTCTTCATCAAGGATGATTGTTCAGTAGAATCAGCCCAGTCGTGTTCTTCAACAACAAGACCTTTGCCTTTATGCTGAGAACTCTTTATCTTCTTGTACTTCTTCTTCGTCTTTTGATATTTTTCATCCCTTGATCTAAAGTGACCTTTTGTAGCATATCGCTAAAGCCTTGTCAATGGGATTTGACTTTGGCTTGTCTGAGATGGTCAGTGAGGGACATTTGTGAAAATTGCTTTTTTTGAAGAACCTTCTAAAAGATTTGTTTAGAAGGACCAGTGACTCATCAAACCCTGTGTTGATCTCAGATCTCTCAATAACACGAAGATTTATGTGATGAATAACCTAAATCTATCGTATGGATGAATAATAGTGAAGAACATCTTAATGAATATTCAAGAGAATATGAAGCTTCAAATGATTTCACTGTTATTACTTTGACGAGAAGGAAAGACAATCATTACAAGAAATATAAAAGCTATTTATACTAGCAATCTATTTTAAGAGATAACTATCTAGGGAAAAGATATTTATGAGATATTAAAAGAAAATATATCTATCTAGAATTATGAAAATTATCTCAATCTTTTTGGTGAAATAGAAATCCAGCCGTCGATGAGTCATCTCCAACTGTCTTCTAGGAGGCATGTTCAACCAGGAGTCTTTACGAGTCTTCTTGTTGGGATATCTCTGATTGAACCGTTGTTGAATCCTCTAAGTGTGGATGACCAGAGGGGTGATGGAGATGCATTGTTCATCGCACCTATGTACCCTTCATCGCATCTCTGGTTGGTCTTGGACACTTAGGATTTCTTTCAGCTTTTCTTCCATCGATCCCTTGCACTTCCATACTTGTATATTTTTCATTACTTTTATAATATGAGTTATGGGGTCTAACAATCTCCCCCTAAGTAATGAAAAAATAAACAATGACTAGTCTATGAAACATGAATGAATTGTAAAGAACAGAGACTAATCTTGTTGAAACATCATTTTGCCAATAGTTTTCATTATTTCGAAAATTGGATGGTTTCTTACAATACGGAAGTAAAAGGATAGAAAAAATACATCAATCATAGTCTCTATTATAGATATTTCAGAAGCGCCTCACTAGTCCTCTCTAATGAATGACTATGGAGATCCCATGAATTAATTCTCGACCCTCCTTCATCGGCATGTGCTCTCTGTCCAGTCTCTCTCGTATGACCTTCTAAAACCATTCAAGTGTATCGGTTGAATATTTGAAGACCATAGTTAGTCTGAAGAATTTTTTAGCTCTGAACTCGTTCTTGAAGATCAAGCCAAGTTCTGGTTGAGTTAGGACTGAAACAGAGCGTGTCTCCTGCAGTCCAGGAAAGTCTTCATTTGGAGCCGCAGGATAATCTTTCGATGCCTAGTTCTAGAGCTATTTGGAAGTTGTTCTTCACCCTGAACTTCACAAGGGTCCCCATCATCTCTATGATCGCTCGATTTGCCATCCCGTACCTTATCCCTTGTTCATGTTGTTGAGTTGTGTAACTATACAAATAAATCAAGTCCTATGGATTGAGATTGATGAGATCATTGTCGTTGAAAATGCAGATCATCCCATGTGCACGTTCCACAGTATACTCGAAATATTTGATGGCTTTATTTGCGAATGTCCATAGCTTGATGTCGAGGACCATTTTGATTCCATCGTTTGAAAAGATGGCTTATGGTGGAGATGTCGTCTGTCTCACGAATCTATGTCTAAGTAGGTCCATCTACTCTGGTGATAGGTTGGAGGATCGAGGCCAAGCTGCTCATCACGATCATGGTAGAGGTATTGATGGATGTTCTCCATCGTGACGGGTTCCCTTGGTGGCACCGGTGGACGTCTCTTTAATGTCTCCATTTGAGCAATTATTTCCTGGACTCGATCAGTTGTTGGAGGTTGCCTTGATGAGGAGGGTATACTTGCAAGCACCTTCTGGGTAAGTTTGGTGATGGGTGGTTCTGTTTGAGTTAGGGGAGGCTCTGGTTGGCTTTGGGTGGGTTCTGGTTAAGGGTTTGAGGTTTCTGGTTGTATGGGTGTGGGTTTTGGTTGAATGGTGGAGGGTTCTGATTGTATGGTGGGTTCTTGTTGTTTTGGTGATGGAGGAGGTATTGGTGATGGGGTAAAATGAATGGCTGGTTGTGGTGAGGTGGAGGGTTGTTGTTCAGAGGATGATGAAGAACTCACCAAAATTGGTGAGAACTCATTGGCTGTTAGTAATGGGTTTTGGGTGCTTGCAGAGCGAACCTGTACATTATGTATATAATCAGAGGGCTGAGCCTTTGGTTCCCTCGTCTCGATTTTGTTAGACCCCATAAGTCTTATGCATGGAAGTAATGAAGACAAACAAGTGATGAAGAACCAGAAGGCCGATGGAAGACTTTAAGGCAAAATGGCTAAGTCTGATGAACAACCAAAGGGTCGATGAACTAGCCAGAGATGCGATGGAAAGTGCATCTTCATAACCCCTCTAGGTACTAACACTTGGAGTTTTCCTCAATAGTTCAACCAGAGGCATACGATGAAGATATGAAGATAAGGTTGAACCAATGCCCCATGGAGGACAACTGGAGATGACTAATCAACAGCTGGATTCTACAAGGTTTATCTTGATTTTATGTTTATCCATGTTTAGATAAACTTTATCTGTTCTTAGAAGATTAGCTAAATAGTCTCACTATATAGTTATCTTCTTAGCTAGATTACTAGTATAAATAGGTGGTTAGGCCTATTATAATCTAAGTCTCCTTTACGTTTTATCAATCATTGATATAAAGTGAAACCTTTGACACTCAAGTTTATCCTTTGAATGTTCATAAATTGTTCATCATTTTATTCATCTAAATACTATAATTAGGTTAATCTTAACTTAGTTATTTGTGTTATTGAGAGATCAGGGATCAACAGGTATCAGAGCCAATTGATTGTTTTTCCTATCAAACGATCATCAAAAATCTCTCAATTCATGTTTTTCACAAAAGATCTTCTCTAAAAACGTAAATATTTCTCCTCCAAATCTTAAATGGCCAACTGGAATTCCGCTTATAGTGTTGGTTCCCTCACCAAACCTCCAACTCTTGAAAGAGAAGAGTATCCACAATGGAGGATACGAATAGTAAACTTTCTGGAAGGGATGGACATGAATCTTCTGCGATCTGTCATGGAGGGTCCCCTACGTTCCACAGACTCTTGTTCCAAAAGTCCCAAGAACAAATACCACATAAGAAATTCCTGCCTATTACATGCCTAAGGATGAGAAGAATTGGGATGAAGATGACATAGAGCGCGTGGAAACTGACAAGAAGGCCAAAAGGCTAATCATCATGGCCATTCCCAATGAAATCTTCCAATCCCTTGATGCATGTTCCACAGCAAAAGAACTATGGGATGAGCTGGCAAGCCAATTGGAAGGAGGAGCAAAAACAAAGAAGAATCGTAGAACTCAATGTCTCAACGAATACAGCAACTTCGAAGCTCTTCCTGATGAACCAATTCAGAAGACATACGATCGTTTCAACACATTGATTAATCAATGTCGTCGAAACGATATCTCCAGGACGAAGGAAGAAAATAATGTTTTGTTCCTTAAAAGTCTCGATGATGAATGGACTCAGCTGTTGATGTCCCTTCAAGCAAATCAGGACTTAGACGGATGGTCACTTCATGCCTTATATGGAACGCTTGCTGCCCAAGAGAACGATATCATGAAGAAGAAAGTGTCCACCGGTGGACCCCTTGCTCTTGCTGCTGAAGAAAAAGATGTTTCAAGGACCTCCACTAGAGACCACAAGAAGAAAGGAAAGAAAGCACTGGTAGCAGAATCAGAATCTGAGGACGAGATATCCAAATCAGATGATGATATCAAAGCCTTTGCTAAATCTCTGGCCTTGATCACAAAACAGTTCCAGAAAAAGTTCATCAAAAAGCCCTATGAACGAAGAGAATTCAAGAGGGAAAAGTACCAGCCATCCTATGAAAGGAAGCCATCAAAACTCTACCAGAGGGAAGAAAGAAGAGATGGAAGAGAAGAGAGAGAAGACAGAAGAGAAGATAGAAGAGAGGAAAAGAAAGAAGACGGAGACGGTAGGAAAAATGACCTTCGCTGCTTTAGGTGCGGGAAAATCGGTCATTTTTCCAAAGAATGCAGAGGACGATTGGTAAAGGATGCTAATTACTACAAGAATAAATATAAATACAATCCTAGAGAGCGAAGCCTTATGGCTGAGAAAAAAAATTGGGTGTCTGATTCTTCATCCGATGAAGAAGATAAAGCACTCATCTGTCTGATGGCCACGTCCAATGCAGAATCCGCCTCTGACACTGATGATCAGGTATGTGAGTCTACTATTGATGAAACCAACTCTGCTCCATCTGAGCTAGAGTTAAAGGTAATAAAAGATTTAGAGGACTTCTTGAAATTAAAAGAAAAATTAAATTTTGAAAAATCTGAAAGATTTAAAGCGGAAAAAGAAGTCAATTTCTACAAGAGAGAGACTGGTCTTCTAACCGAAGAAAAAGCCGAAATCATGAAAGAAAAGACTCGCATCGCCACTCTAAAAAAATCAGAGGAAGAAAAACTTCTGGAAATAAAAAAGCGAGTAACCAAATACTTAGAGAAGAAGACTAAGGCCCTAAAAGAACCCGACTTTTTCCCAAAACCTAAAGCAAATTTTAAAAGAGTTAAAGTCGATGTAAAAACTGTCGTTTTAAGACAGGATTTTGAAAACGTGGTATACGAGAACAGTGCATGTAAGAATACTGATGAAAGGAACGACGCCTCTAAATCAGAGACCGATGGAAACCCTATGGTTTAATTAGAGTCTCTGGTTGTCAATCCCACTTCATCAGCAAGTACTGTTGATGAAAAGGAGAATTCTAGTGAGGAACCGTCAGCTGACGAATCGATGAACCATTCGAGTAACATCGGAAGTTCGTCTAAGTCAGAAATGATGGAACCCCCAACAAAACACTCCGAAGCATCAATCTCTGAACCCACACCTCCCACAAACATCCATGCTAATTTTGATTTCGAGAAATCAACGAGAGACTTTCTCGATTCTGAATCTGAAGAAGAGATAGTCTGTTAATCACCAAAGATCATTGAGAATAAGAAGCCTCAAAACTTCAAACCCTCAACGAAATCCGATATTCCACCATCGATGAAATCTTCAGACAAAGGAAAGAGAAAGCTGAGAAATATCAAATCCGCCAACGATAACTCAGAAGGCCCTAGTATATCTTCTAAGTTCATTAAGTTTTCACGTGCAAAAACAGAAGTGGCCTGCCTCTGAGAAATCTAACCACCACTCTTCCTCTCATTCAGCTGAAGAAAAGCAGTCTTGCCTCAGGAGAAAAGAAGTAAAGACCAAGACCTCCTCAAATAAAAAATCTAAACTAGATAGGAAGTTTCTAAAAACAACCGATGCTAGGACAGGATTGACATCCCCTGCACTTACTTCTTCATTTTTAGCGAATAAAAAGAAATTTACAGGTTGTCAATGTTTAGCCCTTTAACAAAAAACCAGAGAAACCACATGTTGACACATTGCTGCATATTCTCCCAACACGTTTACTGCTATAAAGTTAAATCCATTGAAAACGTGAAAAAGCCCAAGTCTAAGGGCAAGGGAAATGCTAACAAACCCAAGTCTGGAAAGGCTAAGGGTAATGAAAAGAGAGAGGTATCTCCCACTAACAAACGTGGACCTATTAAGAAATGGGTACCTAAAACCCCTTAATTTGTCTTGCAGGACCAGCATGTGCAACCATGGTACATGGATTCAGGTTGCTCCAGGCACATGATTGGTGACAAAAGTCAGCTGTCCTCTTTCATCGAGATATCTAGAGGCTCTGTCACTTTTGGAGTCAACAGCAAGGGTACCATCAAGGGATACAGAACACTCATCAAAGGCAACATCTCCATCAGCAAAGTGGCTTAGGTTGAAGGTTTGAAGCACAACTTACTAAGCATAAGCCAGTTCTGCAACAAGGGTCTTGAAGTCAGATTCCACAAGGGTTTCTGTATCATAGAAACAAAGCCCGGTCAAACCATCATCAAGGCTAAAAGAGAAGGAAACCTCTTTCTTCTGGATTTTCAATCCTCTGAGGGACAAGACACCCTTTGCCTTGTATCCCATAAGAGTGATGAAAATTGGCTATGGCACCAGAAGTTCTCACATCTGAATTTTGATGTTATAAGAAAGCTAGCCAAACATAAGCTGGTCAAAGGGATTCCTGATCTCAACTTTGAAAAAGATCATCTATGCTCAGCCTGCAAGATGGGAAAGCTAAAACATGGCTCTCACAGAACAAAGTCAGAAACCTCCTGCACCAAGCCCTTGGACATGATCCACATTGATCTCTATGGGCCCATGTCTACACAAAGCCTCTCAGGAAGGAAGTACATACTGGTACTAGTTGATGAATACTCCAAAAACACCTGGGTTGAGTTTGTGAAGAATAAATCAGATGTTCCTGACCTACTCATTGGGGTGATGAAAAGACCTCAAGTCCTTCTACAACAAAAACTCATTAAAGTTAGTACCGACAATAGAACTAAATTCAAAAATGCCAGAATCGATGAATATCTCATTAATGAAGGCATCTCACAAAATTTTTAAACATCTAGAACTCCACAACAGAATGGAGTGGTGGAACGAAGGAACAGAGCCCTCGTGGAAGCAGCAAGGACCATGCTTGCTTCATCGGAGTTAACCCATCACCTTCTGGGCTGAAGCTATTTCTACTGCATGCTTCACCCAGAATCGGTCTATCATCAACAAGAGGCACCAGAAGACACCCTATGAGCTCATCAATCAAAGAAAACCAAATGTCAAGTATTTCCATGTCTTTAGGTGCAAATGCTTTGTAGTCAATGATAGGGAATATCTCGGCAAGTTCAATAAGAAAGCTGATAAAGGGATCTTTCTGGGATATTCTCAAACCGCAAAGGCCTATAGAGTCTACATCAAAAGGACAAAGATAGTCATATAAAACATGAATGTGTTCTTTGATAACTCTACACCGATGACTTCTGGACACAATAGTTCAGTACTCGGACTTCAAAAGAGAGCATCTGATTCATCACTTGGCAAACCCAATGAATCAGAGTTAGATCAATTATTTGAAGACATCTTCGAAGAGGAAGTAATCTCTGGACATGCACCTACTGCAAAATCCACTTCTAGAAACTATGAAGAACATGAAGTCTCTAATGCTAAAGGTACAACTCTTACTGAAACTCATGTTACTTCACCTTCTATTTCTTCTGTGTCTTCAGATCAGAACAAGAACTAGAGTCTAACTCTGGAGATGATCTCTTCGAGGGGGAGCAAGCAGTTCCATCGGTCAATGAAGAACTGGATCCTGTTGTTCCAGAACCCCAGTCAAGCACCAAGTGGACGAAAGACCACCCATATCACCAAATCATTGGTGATCCAACATCTGGTGTCAAGACGAAATCAGCAACACCAAATGAATGCCTCTTCGCCAACTTTCTTAGCATGATAGAACCAAAGAAAATTTCTGACGCCCTACAAGACCCAAACTAGATAGACGCGATGCAAGAGGAACTACTCCAGTTTGAGAGAAACAAGGTGTGGTCCCTCATGCCTCTACCCAAAGGGAAGACGGCCATAGGAACCGAATGGGTCTTCAGAAATAAGAAGGACAAAGATGGCATAGTCATAAGGAACAAGGCCAGGCTTGTTGCCAAGGGCTACTACCAGGAAGAAGGGATTAACTACGATGAGACATTTGCTCCCGTCGTGAGACTTGAAGGCAATAGGATATTCCTAGCCTATGCAGCACACAAAGGCTTTAAGGTCTATCAGATGGATGTCAAGTCTGCCTTCCTCAATGGCAAACTTCAAGAAGAAGTACACGTGCCGCATCCCCCTGGGTTTGAATATCCAAGACATCCATAGGCTTTAAGGTCTATCAGATCCATAGTGATCTAATAGCGTATACCGATGCAGATCATGCAGGTTGCAAGCGTGATAGATAGAGTACGTCTGGAAGCTGTCAACTCTTGGGGGACAAGCTGGTAAGTTGGACATCCAGAAAACAGAATTGTGTTTCAACCTCTATAGTAGAAGTAGAATATGTTGCTGCTACTAGTTGTTGTTCACAGGTTCTCTGGATGAAGACTCTGCTTAAGGACTATGGCTTTTAATATGAAAAAAAACCAATCCTCTATGACTTCAAGAGTGCAATAGCCATCTCTGCAAATCCTGTGTAGCATTCCAAGACCAAGCACATCGATGTAAGGTACAACTTTCTGAAAGACAATGTTGAAAAAGATAATATAGAAATGTACTTTGTTTCCACTGAGATTCAACTTGCTGACATTTTCACAAAAGCTCTTGATGAGAAAAGATTTTTATTCCTAGTCAGCAAGATGGGTATGTTGAATCTCAACACTTAAAGGCAATCATGAGTTTGAAACTAGAGATCCTCAATATCTCATGGGTATGCCTATAAGTGATATGTATTATAATGGCCATAAACACCAAGTACTCTAAACCAGAGCCTCTGGTTGTAAAGACCAGAGCCTCTGGCCATTTAGAAACACTTGATTAAATTTTGACTAAAAGTTTTTCATCGCCTTTGGAACCAGAGACCTCTGGTCCAACGCATATACTTGGTATTTTTCACCAAGTACTCCCTTCCAAACCAGAGCCTCTGGTTGTATAGACCAGAGCCTCTGGATGACAATTCTTTGAGACCAGAGCCACTTTGGTCTCAAATTTGGACTTCCTTGGTCACTCATGCATGTAACCACGTCATATTCCATCACCATTTGGAACCAGAGACCTCTGGTCCAAAGCCAATACTTTGTGAACTTTTTCACTAAGTACTCTTTTCTCAACCAGAGCCTCTGGTTCTAAAGACTAGAGCCTCTGGATTCAAAGTCTTTGGAACAAGAGCCCTCTGGTCTCAAAGGCCCATCCATTTCACACATACTTGCATGCACTTAACCAAAATTTCATATTTCTCTACATCGCCTTCTCAACCAGAGCCTTTGGTTCTAAAGACCAGAGCGTCTGGATTTGTTGTCTTTGGAACCAGAGCCCTCTGGTCTCAAAGACCCATTCATTTTCATATCAATTCACATACTTAGCCACATTTCATATCAATTTTCATCATCATTCACAACCAGAGCCTCTGGTTGTATAGACAAGAGCCTCTGGTTATCAAGATCAACCTCCTTATTGGTTCTAGGGGGAGTTTTAAACTCAATCAATATCCCCATGCATCATTTGAGGGGGAGTTTTTCATTCATCATAAATAATTTTCATTGCATAAGTATGCATTTTCCATCCCAGAGCCTCTGGTTCTACTATCTAGAGCCTCTGGACACCAAAAATGCTATATAAATGATGAATAAATCATGTGTATTCAACTAGATTCCCTCTGGTCCTACATAATGGGTTGTCCATGCTTAACCAGAGCCTCTGGTTTGTCTATCCAAGGCTCATTATTCATACAACCCAACATTTCAGCGATGAACTTGTTCATCACCCTCAACCAGAGACCTCTGGTTCCCCATCCAAAGAGTCATGACCAACCAGAGCGCCTCTGGTTCCATGCCAAAATCATTTTAATCCAAAAACCCATCTTAATTGAAACTTTTTAAAGAATATATAAAATTGCAGCTTTTGTGACTAAAAACTATACAACATGGGTTTTAGAAGACCAAAACTTCGTAATTAGTATTTATCTTACAATTAGATGGAATTTGTAAATATAAATTTTTTTTGGATTGATATACAAGAGATATTATTTGGAATAATTATTTAATTATTCCAAATAATCCAAACGTCATCTTACACACGCCTGGCATTTCTACAGCCATGTTCCCCATAAACCCCATATTGACACGAGTCCTCCAACATTAATGGCATGAAACTGTCAAGATGGCACACGATCCCCACCATATCACCTTTTTGCCAAACGCCTCCCACCATAATGATTAACCTTTTTAATATAATATTCCTTCAAACTCTTTCCCATTTTCCACCTGTAAATAACCTTTTTCCCCAACCATTTCTTCTTTACGCTTCCTAAACCTGCAAATACTTAAGACGAACTGTAAACAACAAAACCTGCAACTTCAACAACAATGGCTTCTTTCGCCTCCCACGACTCGAACAACAAACGACAGGCATGTGCAATCAACCGATGCAGACAGCCGTGCACTGCGCAGACAGCCGTGCACTGGTGTACCTCCATATGAAGCCAAACAATCATGCTATTGACTTACGAACCAACCTGTTTGAAGACAGGTTTGCAATTATGATTGAACTTTTTCAAAACTGCATCCTCCAACTCACCTTGACCTTAACTGACAATGGCGTACCTCTCAAGTACGTCCAACAGTATTGGCAAACTTGTGAATTCATCTCCGAAAACCGAGGAATCATGGGACACATAGATGCTCCAAATGACATGGTGTGCTCGGGCAAAATCTCCCTAGCAAAGGTCTCCAAGGTTCTTTGCATTCCCACTCGCCAAGAACTCGACATTGACCAATACGCTAAGCCACCCACAAGTTTCGACATCCTTCGCTTCATCAAAATGCTAGGTTACAATCGTGACCTATGCAACGCCTCTGACTTCAAGTGGCAGTTCTTGCCACCAATGTGGAATATGTTCTTTTCCATATTGAACAGAGCTCTCACCTGCAAACTAGGGTCGATGGATCAAGGAAACATCAACATAATGACGATAATGTATGGCTTCTTCTTTATCCTACTGCTAGACTATGCTTTCCTTATCTACAATGATATCCACGCAGCGGTAGTCAAGAAATGTAAACTCAAGGCCGCAAGAAAGCCCTTGACTTCTGTTCTCATTCCTCGATTCCTCGCTCTCTTCATCAAGGACGCAATGAGGAGACACGATCTACTGGCCGATAAACCGTACACTCCACAGTTCCTAATGAACGACCATCGACCAACAATCTCCAAGGAAGGCTACACCAAAGAGAGAACAGTTTCACGAGCCATGCTCAGCGTCATACCAGAGACGTCTAAGATAAGGCAGAAGTATGAACGCTCTCTGCTGTCCCATGAACCAAGAGCAGCTACCCCAGATCACTCAGAGCCGTCCCCTGACAACAACGAGGGAGAACATAAGTCGTCTTCATCGGATGATGAAGATGATGATGATGACACTCCTCATGCATTCCCCGGCCCTTCACATACAATTCCCATCCCCTCTTCCCAAAGGTCAACCACCACCACTACCCCTGCGATCAAGGACAAAGGGGTATTGAACAAGGACGACCTAGTCTACTCCCCATCCCAACCAGCCATCTAGAGGCCACTCTTCGGGCCTCTGAAGATGATGTAGCTGAGGAACCTCACCATCCATTGCCCCTCTCCCAATAGAGAGGCGATGAAGAAATAAGAGCCACTTCGCCTCATGGCTCGCCACCACCCTTCACACATCCAGAAGCATGTGTTGCTTCTGACATTGAAATACCTCAAGATCGTTCAGAGCGATCTCCTCTTCGTGCACAACCCCTCCCTTCGATACTTGATCTAGCAAAGGGAAAACACACTAACGTTTCTTATCCGGCCTCTGAAGCCGAAGAAGAAGAAGAAGAAGATGTTGCAACATCAACAGATAGCTCCTTACTAGAGGGCTACAAAGGCTCTCTTCTAGAGCCTTGCCGATCAACAGGCATGCACCAACTCTCTCCTTCACTCAATGGAGGAGAGTCGACGACAACAAGTCCTGAAGGCGTATCTTGCATCCTTCAGGAAGGAGAAAAAGAAGAAGAAGAGCAGAGCATCGTGGTCCACCAGCCGCCCGCAGAAAAGCCCAAGACATGAGGATCCAGACCCCGATGATCAAGGTCTTGGACCTCATGAAGGGGAAAACCAGGCCGCGACTGCTCACCCAATGGAATCCGCTGCACCACCACCCTCACCTCAAACACAAAATCAACCACCTCTATCAAACCAAGGAACCCAAGCGAGGGAACAAGAGGCGCATCCCTCTGAAGATGTACATAATGTACATGTTCCTATCGCCACCTTCCAAGAACCCATCGAGCTAAGCTCATTAACCGATGAAGAACCATCCACCCCACAAACAGAAACCAACCTACCCTTCACCCCATCACATAATCCCAACCTGCCCTTAACCCCTTCACCAACACCTCGCAGCACAGAACCCGTCACCACACAACCAGAACCAACTATCATCCATCCTTCCTCACCATAACAACCTCCAACCCAAACACAACGCAATGAACCAAAAACCACCCAAACAAAAACCCATGAACCAGAAACCACCCCACCAAAGCCCAATGAACCAGAGCTACCCCAATTCAAGCCAACCCAAAACACTCCATCACCAACCCACTCTCAACCCTTAACCTAAACACAACCCACAACCCAACCAACCCAGGTGTAAGCAGATGTTCCCTCTTCATCAAGGCACCCTCCTCAAGGGGTCATCGATGAAATCATCACCAACATGGAGTCACTTAGAAGATGTCTAGAGGTGTCGCCAAAGGAGCCAGTCATGATGGAAAACATCCATCAATATTTATATCATGATCATGATAAGCTTTAGCCCTCAATCCTCCCATGCTTTCACCAGAATCCATGAATCTCCTACGCCACAGGTTTGTTAGACATACTACTCAACCACCACAGACTGTCTTTTTCAAACGATGGAATAAGGTTGGTCATGGACATCAAGATAAGGACCTTCGTGAACAGAGCCATCAAGTATATCGAGTACATAGTGGAGCAAGCCTACAGTCAAGTCAGCGTCTTCAATGATAATGACTTGATCAATCTCAATCCTTATGACTTGATCGACTCAGGGACAAGATCAGGGCATACGATTTGGGATGGAAAACAGAGTGATCGTGTAGACGATGGAGACCTTGGTGAAGCATAGAGCCAAGAGTGACTTTGAAATTGCTCTTCAGCTTGGCATCGATAGACTTTCCGGCACTCCACCCAATGAAGACTTCCCCGGCCTGCAGGAGAAGAGGTCTGCATCTGTACTTACTCAACCAGAACTAGGTCTGGTATATAAAAATGAGTTTGGGACTAAGAAATTGTTTAGGCAAACTGAGGCCTTCAAGTACTCAACAACAACACCTGAATGGTTTCGGAAGGCTATCAGTGACAGACTAGGCAGATCTCATGTGCCGATGGGAGAGGGACAGAGACTAATTCATGAGATCTCTACAGTCATCCAATACAAAGGACTGCTAATGCACTTTTGGGAAATATCACAAGGGAGTCCATGAATGTAGTGTTACTTATGTTTTTTATTGCAATATCTTTCATTTTCATCATTGTAAGAATTCATCATTTTGTTCGAATGAAAATTTGGCAAAAGATGCTTTTCTTTAGAATAGCCTTTGTTCTTTGTTTATACTTTAAATGTTCCTAGAATAGTTAATGTTTGTTTTTTCATTACTTATGGGGAGATTTTTAGACCCCATAACCCTTATGCATGGAAGTAATGAAGAAAAACAAGTGACGAAGAACCAGAAGGCCGATGGAAGACTTCAAGGCAAAATGGCTAAGTCTGAAGAACAACCAGAGGGTCGATGAACTGGCCAGAGATGCGATGGAAAATGCATCTTCATAACCCCTCTGGGTAATAACACTTGGAGTTTTTCTCATTAGTTCAACCAGAGGCATGCGATGAAGATATGAAGATAAGGTTGAACCAATGCCCCATGGAAGACAGATGGATATGACTAATCAATAGCTGGATTCTACAAAGTTTATCTTGTTTTTATGTTTATCCATGTTTAGATAGGCTTTATCAGTTCTTAGAAGATTAGCTAAATAGTCTCACTAGATAGTTATCTTCTTAGCTAGATTACTAGTATAAATAGGTGGTTAGGCCTATTGTAATCTAAGTCTCTTTTATTGTTTTATCAATCATTGAAATAAAGTGAAAGCTTTGACACTCAAGTTTATCCTTTGAATGTTCATAAATTATTCTTGAGTGTTCATCATTTTATTCATCTAAACACTATAATTAGGTTATTCTTAACTTAGTTATTAGTGTTACTGAGAGATCTGGGATCAAAAGGTTTCATTTGTGGGTTGGTTGGTTGGTTCTTGAGTTAGTGGTGGTGGTGGTGCTACAGTTTCCATTGAGGCGAGGGATGGATTCTCCCCCTCATGAGGACCTAGACCATGATCATCCTGGTCTGGGTCATCATGTCCTTTTTTGAGGGGGTGGCTGGAATTGCAAGAGGCTCAACTCCTCTTCTTCTTGGATCATAGTGTGGCAAGGTATTTTCTTATCGTGTATCTTCTTCGTGCTCTTTCCATCGAGAGGAGGAGGGAGGTGGTGCGCTTATCTTGGCTGTCAAGACTCTTCTTGAGGTCCTGGGTAGGCTCCATGGCTCTAAAGGTAAATTTGGCACTTACTTCATTGAAGTTTGAGATTAAGGCCTTAGTAAGAGCGCGGAGGTCGGCATGTGTGACCATGTCTGTTGGGGTGGAGGTAGAGGTGGAGGTAGGGTATGGTGATGGAAGAGATGAGGGTGCGTACCTCTGTAGCAAAGGTGGTGAAGGCTTCATCGGTGGTGGGTGCTGCTGAGGGAGGTGGATGAGGGGCTGTTGGTGGTATACTGGATGTTATGGTAGTGGGTAGGGTGGCGATGGAAATGTTGATGTTGTTGACTTGGGTGGTGAGGGTGGCAACGGAAGTATATGTGGTGGTGATTTGTGCCGAGAGGGTGGCTTGGGTGGTGCTGGTGGAGTCATGTCTGATGGTTATTAGGTTGGTATGATAATTGTGCTGTTGGACCATCAGACGCTGGAAGGATTGGATTCTGGTTGTATTGTTCCTGATTGAGCTTCGAGGGATGCAAGGCATTGTTGAATCGAAGAGAGGTCGATGATGGGGGTGGATTCAACAATCTTTGTTAAGTTGAGTTTAAGGTCATCCAATGACCGCTGAATCGAGGCAGCAAAGGCCTGGAACTCAGCCATTGTGACTAACACAGCCACAGGGGTAACCCTTACAGCAATAGATGTTGTAGGTTGAGCCTCTGTTCCAGAGGCGCCTCCATCGATGCCTTGTGGAGAGTGAGTCAAGTGAGGAATTTCATCTCATCCTTGATAGCCCTTAAGAGAGGAACTATCTCGAGATGTTGCTACATGTTCCTCTTCCTCATCGGATTCAAAGTCCAGTGAGGAAAAGTAAATGTGCTGCCCCGTCGCTAGACCAAGTATCGACAGGGTACATGTTTGAAAGGGCGACCGCTCTAAACGATCGATGGGGATATCAAAGTCAGAAGCAACGAATACTTCTGTGTGTGATGGGAGTGGCGAGCCCTGAGGAGAAGTGGCTCTTATTTCTTCATCACCCCTCTGTTGGGAGAGAGGTGATGGATGATGGGGTTCCTCGGCTGTGTCATCTCTAGAGAACCGATAAATGGCCTCTGAATGGCTTGGTTGGTTAGGGATCGGACTGGGCAGTCCTTGTTCAATATCCCTTTAGTCTTGGTCTCCAGGGATAGATAATGTGGTTGCCTGGGGTTGTGGTTGGGGTGATGGAATAGAAGTGGGCATAGGACCGAGGGAGGTGGGAGGATTGTCATCATCATCGGATTTATCATCAGATGAACTCCTCTTACCTTTTGATCCCTTGCTAGTGTCTGGAGAGGGCTCTATGTGCTCTAGGGTAGATGGCCATGGTTGTTGGGCCAGCAGAGAGCTTTCGTATGACCTACAGGTAGCGGAGGTGTCCAGAATGACACTAAGCATGGCCCTTGACAAGGGCCTCTCCTCGGGATAACCATCTTTGGAGATAGGGGGCGATGACCATTCATAACATATTGCAGGGTAAATGGTTTGCCGAAAGGTAACTTGTGCGCCTTCATCACGTCCTTGATAAAGAGGGCAAGAAAGCAAGGAAATAGCATCTGTATGACTGCCTTCCTTGTGGCCATGAGCTTGATCTTCTTTACCACTGTAGCATGGATCTCATTATAGATCGGAAGAGCATAGTCCAAAGGCAAGTCATAGTGTTGATGTTGCCCTGGTCCATGCTCCCAAGTTTGCACGTGAGAGCTCTGTTGAGGGCGCTGATGAAGACATTCCACATGGGTGGAAGAAACTGTCTCTTGAAGTCAGAGGCGTTTCGGAGTTCCTTGTTGTAGCCCAATATTTTAATGAATCGCAGAATATCGTGGCTTGTTGGTGGTTACGCATATTGGGCAATCCCTAGCTCCTGTCGGGTGGGAATGAAGACCACCTTTAAGATCTTGGCTTGGGAGATTTTGATCGAACAAACCATGTCATTGGGGGACATCAATGTCACCCATGATTCCACGGTTCTCCGGGTAGAAGTAGCAGGTCTGCCAATATTGTTGAACGTACTCGACCGACACCTCGTTGTTTGAGAGGGTGAGGGCCAGTTGAACGATGCAGTTTTGAAAGAACTCAATGAGAATGGTGAAGTGATCCTCAAATAGTTGGGGGTGGAGGTTAATAGCGTGGTTGTTAGGCTTGATGGAGAGGAAGACGATTACGCGACTGTCTGCGTCGGTCGACTGTACGTGGCTGTCGTTGTTGTTGGATTCGTGTGACATGGAGGACACCATGGTTGCGAGTCATGAGTTGCATGTAAGTTGCAGGTTGTGAGCTCTCATTTCATTAAATGTAAAAGTATGGAAAAAGTAATACTGCAAGTGTT
>NW_020203339.1:19034-21082 GCF_001531365.2 Cynara cardunculus var. scolymus | reverse complement strand
CAAAAGCTGAAGACAGAGTTATCAGAGGTAGCCGCCCAGTTTGCTGCTGATTTCATCTCCGCCGGCTACACAGACTATTCCGCCTTCAAGGATGAGATTAAGCAGATGTTCTCCTCTCCAGTTACCGATGGCGTTGATACCAAATCCTACAAGGCAAACATCAACCATCTAGCCACTCGCAGAGAGCTAGACGCAATGGTTGAAGCCCTAGGAGAGATCATGCGCAAATATACAGACCAACTCCTCAAAGAAGCCCGAGCTTCCAACCAATCAATAAGAGACTGCACTTCAAAGCTCATCAAAGAGGGTGACACATTGAGAAGCGAAATCTATCGCAACCTCTCCAAAATGAAGTGGGCCACAGAGATCGACATAAGCAACGCTTCTGTGAACGCTGAGTTGGTGATCGAGAAAATGAAGAAGGCGGCTACCAGGATTCTGAGCCGATTGAAGAAGGCTCCCCTTACTACTTGCAAAACAAAAGCCACCAAAATCCATGACGATCAAGGTGGTGATGACCATGATCCTCATGAGGGGGAGAAGAAGACAGAGAAAAAGACTGAAGAGCCTAAGAAGACAACCTCTGCCAAACCACTAAAGATAGTGGACTCTACAGTTGCCCTGTTCTCAAAAGATAAATCTCCAGAGCCTAAGGGAAAAGGCAAGGGTAAAGTTGTAGAGGAGTCGCCACCGAAGGGGTCAAGCTCTGATACGCCAGAGGAGATAAATGAAGAAGAGTATGATGACCCAGACCTAGTTCGAGCGTTAAAGGCGTCTTTGGCAGAGACACAAGCAAGAAAGGGCAGACCCCCTATCCCTAGAGCTGGAGAAGGCTCTTCCTCCAAAATGGCAAAGGAGGAAAYGTCYATGGGTACGTTCGACGCTCTGGTAGGAACTGTCAAGCCAATCCTACCAGAGGGGTCCACCTAGAGGCCGATACTAGAAGAAGAAGAAACCAGAATTCCAGAATCTGCCACAGTGGGAAGGGTTTCTGAGATCCTTGAATCGATGAGCAAAATTTCTATGCAGCAAGTGCGCACAGAGCCCGTAACCACTGTGGAGGAGATTCTACGGTGGCGTTACTCTGCTGTGGACACAGAGCCCCCTTACGATCAAGAGCTTACACGAATGCCTTCTGCCACTGCAAAGTTTCACTTCTCAAAACTCACAAGGCCACACGAGTAGGTCTTCTCAGAGCACGTGATAACTTCTCTTGAAACCATATCTCCAAGGACTATGCTGAAGAAGACCGTGCTTTATGCTCAATATGTGGTGAAGAGGGATGATGGCAACCTATACACTTTCACAGATGCTGACCACCACAACCTCTGTGTATTTGACCTTATCTTCTTGCACAAAATTCTTAACAAGTACATGGAGAGGAGGTCAAGCTATTCGACTTCTCTCAGAAGGTTGATTGAAGTAATGCGCGCTCAAGTAAAATACTACAGCCAGAAGGACTTCGATATCGCGATGAGGTTGGCCCAAACAGATTTGAAGATTTCCCCTCCGAAGAACAGGTCAAGTTGGTTACTTAGATGTCATCCTAATACCATTGTCCACAATCCCGTCTTTGGGCTTGTGTTCTTGGACAAGGATGACATTCTAAGGTTCTTTGATCCGGCAGAGGTGAACAAGTATTCAACAGAGTCACTTGAGTGGGTGTTCAACCTAGTAGCAGCAGAGGTGCACAGACGGCATTTAAGGGCGGACGAAATGACCGGTATTCTGGAAGCAATCAAAGTTCAAGTCTCCTTCAGAGAGTAGATTTTCAAAGTCTACAAAACTATCAAGTTAGATCTACAATTTGCCGTAGATGGCTATCTAGACTCTGTTGTGGACTAATCTTCTGTAATARTATAGGCCTGAGAAACAAATATTTCTATTCTTTCAATTTTGTAATTCTTTTCAGAGGATGAGTTTAATCTCCTCTTGTAATTCTTTCAATTAGTCATTTCTTGCATCCATTTGTCCCATTTTACTTTTTCATACTTTGGGGGAGATTGTTAGCTCTAATATTCACTTAATGTAAAGTATGAAAAAGTATT
>NW_020203339.1:16795-18779 GCF_001531365.2 Cynara cardunculus var. scolymus | reverse complement strand
TGTTAGCTGCATGTGCTTCTCACGTGACTAGATTTTAATAGACTTTATTTGGACGGCTTAGATGATTTCACTTTCTAGATCATGTCAGGAAAGTCGTTAGGGCCTTGTATAAATAGCAGCTTAGGCCTTTGTATTCAGTGTGCTTTCGAATTGTAATCGTCTAAATTTCAATTGAATTAATTAAAAACCTTTGAAGCTATTCTCCTGTGTTCATATTCTTTCTCATATTAAATTGTGTGTTCTTGGTTTAATTACTCTGTTTTGTTCTTATAATTGTTTCCGCTGCACTGTGATCATCCTAAGAGTTCATTCAGAGTAAGAGATCAATATCAAAACTGAATTTACAGGTCCAACAGTCGTAGAGTTAAAAAAAATTCACACCTTTAGCAAATCAAGAAGCTTCCTTTCTACTTATCTTACTGCATCATGGCATTCTTGGATCTCTGCAACAGTGTCAAGTACATCAAAAGAAAGTTACAAAAAAATTGAACCCATAAACATCGAAAACAAAAGCAAGCAACAAGAGAAAATATATGTTAAGCAAAAGCAAGGTACAAAAAAAGAGCTTTCAAGTTTGAAACCCATTGAGAATCGATACATAAACCTTTAAGAGCAGAACCTACGGTACAAAAACATGAGCTTTCAGGGTTGAAACCCATTGAGAATTGATACATAAGACATTAGGGTCGAAACCCACTCTGAATCGATAAACCACAAGCAAGAGATCAATACCTTGAAAACAGAAACCAATACAGTTACCTTGAATATAGAATGAACCACTGAGATCGATTAAAGGGGTCTCTAAAGCTACTGAATCGGTAAAAAGTGAAGGGTTACAGAAACAATTAAGTTGAAGCCCATTGAAAATTGAACTTGGCTTATGAGGGCAAAGATGAAGAATCGAACCAGGAGATGATTGAATAGAGTAGAAAAATTGAAATGAGGAAAACCTGCTGTGTGATGAAAGAAGACGATGATGCTGGTAAGACGGAGGAGAGCAGGATGAGGAGAGCATCGGAGAGAGTAGGGACGATGGAGGATAGCACGAGAGAGAGAGGGACGAAGACGGATGCAGTATGTGGTGTTCTTCTTGTTCAAGGGAAGCGAGACAGCTGAAATTAGGGCTAGAATGTGCAAAGGTTGGAGCAATTGAAGAAAACAAAGGTCAGACTTTACCAATTTTGTTTTGGCACACCTGAGGATTCATGATCAGGAGGAAAGGAAGCTGGAAAAGGAATAAGAACAAAAGAGAAGAGAAAAAGCAAGGTTTGACCATGACTAATAAACTCAATGCATAAAAAACTTGTACCACATGCTTGATGAGTTACAATTAAGAGTTTTTTGAAAATCTTGCATAAAATGGTTGTAACTTATGCTTAAGGACTTGTATTTAAGATAATGACCTAAATGCTTATATATGTAGTATAGATAAATATAGCACTAAACTTGTTTCTAAAAGATATAAAGCTTATTTTTAAACTAATAATTTATAAAAGATTTTGCATCATTTCTAAATCAATATCCACAATCCTCTGGTTCTATTATGAGGGTCAATCAGAGCCCCTCTGGTTCCTTGCAAGGTACAACCAGAGCTCCTATGTTTCTTCAAATCAATGCTTTTACCTAAAGCATTTTTTTTATTCATAACCAACAGTCATGAACTATATTATCTCCAATCCCATAACATCATTACCATCACTTCTACTAAAGACAACATCTCTAAATCCTCAAATCACCAAGAAATGAGAACTTAAATCTATTGTAACTTTAATAGATATCGTAATAAGACTTAGGCCACGCAGACAATGACCAAGCTTATATCCTCCCAATAATACCCTTTTTATGATGTTCCACCCTTATATCCTCCCATTAACTCATATGACTAACATCCAAAGACAGACCTCAGTCATATATGTCGGAGTGAACCTGTTCATAATTCCTAAACCAAATCATGGTTTCAACATAGGTTTATACTCAAAACCTT
>NW_020203339.1:14415-16200 GCF_001531365.2 Cynara cardunculus var. scolymus | reverse complement strand
ATTATCCAAACATGTATGCACTTATTTCATGTATCATGTATTGTTGCCACATTCACGCATACCATCATATAATTTATTAAATAATCACGTAAAATATACCTTGACCCAGGTTATCTAAAAACCAGGTTATAACATTATCTCCCCCTTATAAGAATTCCGTCCCAGAATTCATTCAAATAACCATGGATATTTTTCTTTCTTATCTGATTCTAATTCCCATGTTGCTTCAGAACCTTTGTGAAATCGCCACTGTACCCTTACTAGACTTATTTCCTTGTTTCTCAACACACGGGTTTTGTGGTCATGTATAGCTTCTTGAGTTTCCACAAAATTCAGTTTTTCATCCAACTTAATCTCTGGAAGTGGTATTGCCATACTAGGATCAGCAAGACATTTTCTTAGGTTTGACACATGGAAAGTATTGTGAATCAGACTAAGTTCCTCTGGTAATTCCAATTGGTAAGCTACTGGCCCAACTCGTTTACAGATTCTGAATGGACCAATATATCTTGGACTGAGTTTACCTTTCTTTCCAAACCTCATAACTCCTTTCCAGGGAGAAACTTTCAACATTACTAAATCATTCACGCAAAATTCAATTGATTTTCTGCACTTATCTGCGTAACTTTTCTGACAATCTTGAGCTGTTTTAATTCTTTTTCGAATCTGATCAATCTTTTTAGAAGTTACTTGCACAATTTCGGGACATGTTAGTTGTTTCTCACCTACCTCATTCCAACATACAGGGGTTCGACACTTCCGACCATACAACACTTCATATGGAGCCGCTTTGATGTTGGAATGATAGCTATTATTGTATGCAAATTATATTAGTGGAAGATGATCTTCCCATGATCCTCCAAAATCTATGATGCAAGCTCTTAGCATAACTTCAAGTGTCAGAATTGTTCTTTCACTTTGTCCGTCTATTTGAGGATGATATGTTGTGCTTAATAGAATTTGGGATCCTAATGCCTTTTGAAAACATTCCTAGAATTTCGATGTAAATCTGTTATCTCTGTCCGAGATGATAGATAGTGGAACCCCATGTCTTGTCACAATTTTCTAAATATAAATCTGAGCTAACTTTTCCAATGAATAACTTTCTTTTATYGGTAGGAAGTGTGYAGATTTGGATAGACGATCCACTATTACCCATATGGCATCATACCTTTTTGGGGTTCGGGGTAACTTCATAATAAAATCCGTTGTGTTGTGATCGCATTTCCAAACAGGAATTTCCAAGGATTGCAGTTTTCCATAGGGCCTCTGATGCTCTATCTTTACTTGTAGGCACGTCATACATTTTTCCACATACCTTGCTATGTCTTTCTTTAGTCCTGGCCACCAATAAAAAGTTTTCAAATTCTTATACATTTTATTAGTACCTGGATGAATCGAATATCGAGATTCATGAGTTTCCTTCAGAATTATATCGCGAATATTCCCATAGCGTGGTATCCGGATTCGCCCTCGGAAGCATAAAATTTCTTTATTGTTCTTCTCTAGGTTAGCAATCATTTTTCCCAATATTTCGACCTTTGAATTATCTTCTTTAATAGCCTCTGCTTGAGATATTTGAATGTTGGTATGAAAATCTGGTTTTACATTTATTTTCATCGCCACAGTTTTGATAGTTCCATTTCTTTCTTTTCGGCTTAAAGCATCAGCTACAACATTAGCTTTCCCTGGATGGTAAAGAATTTCACAGTCATGATCATTGAGTAGTTCTATCCATCGACACTGCCTCATGTTTAACTCTTTCTAGTTGAACAAGTGCTGAAG
>NW_020203339.1:7977-13560 GCF_001531365.2 Cynara cardunculus var. scolymus | reverse complement strand
ATCAATCCTGGGTAATGGATATTTATTCTTAACTGTCATTTTGTTAAGCTCCCGATAATCTATACACATTCTCATTGACCCGTCCTTCTTTTTAACAAATAGAACCAGAGCTCCCCAAGGTGAAGTACTTGGTCTAACAAAACCTTTATCAAGTAGATCCTTCAATTGAGTCACCAATTCTTTTAGCTCTGATGGGCCTAATCTGTATGGTGTTTTGGCTACTAGTGATGCCCCGGGTATCAGGTCAATTTTAAACTCGATGGCTCTGTGTGGTGGAAGACCAGACAAGTCCTTGGGAAAGACTATTGGGAATTCTTTGACAATTGGGATCTGTTCTGATTCTTTCTCTTCTCTGTTTGCATTGATAGCATAAGCCAAAAACCCCTGACATTTCTGATGTATACACTTACGAGCTTTCAATATCGAGAGAAGACTGGTATGATAATCCCGATGATCACTATCTATGATGACTGTTCCTCTGCCTGGCAACTTAATTTCAATCTTCTTTTGGTTACATAAAATAAATGCCTGATTTTTGGCTAACAAATCCATACCCACCACTACATCAAATTCCTTCATCGACATAGGGAATAATTGAATTGGCAACTCACAACCCTCGATGGAAATGGTATATTTATCGAACATATAAGCAACAATTTCTTGACTATTAGCAGTGTCAACCACCAACTTTTTGTCCAGTGGCATAGAAATTAAACATGCAATTTCAGCAAAAGTAGGGAACACGAATGAAAAGTTCACACCCGAATCAAATAGCACTTTAGCATATACAGAGTTGATGGAATAAGTACCTGTTACCATGTCTGGAACTGCCTCTGCCTCATTTTTAGTCATTTGGAAGGATCGTCCTTACGCCCTTCCTAGCCCTCCTCTCTTCATAATTGGTCTCCCTCAACTACCTGTTGTACTATTTCCCAAACTTAGTTGTGGATTTTTGAGCTGTGGGCATTTGTCATTAAAATGATCCGGTGAATTGTAGTTGAAACATCTTTTATTCATCGAACATAATCTTGATGAATGTCTAATCTCACCACAATTAAAGCATTTAATCGGTTCTGATTTGCATTCTCCTTGATGATATTGTCGACACCTAGGGCCGACCTTCTCCATCGACCTCTGCATTGGTTTCTTGTTGAACTTAAATGACTTGGATCCTCGATATCCTGTTGAAGATCCTTCCCACTTCCTCTTTTCCATTTGTTTTCCTTCATCGCTTCTATTTTTTATTCCTTTCTGTGACTTAAGCTACATCGACTGCCAATGGAAAAGTGGTAGGATTCATTGCTATAACAAATTCTCTAATTGAGGGTTTCAAACCCTAGATATATCTCTCATCTTTTGTAGCTTCTGTGGATATGTAACGCTCAGCAAATCGAGAATACTCTATGTATTTTTCTGTGTATTCTCTAACTGATCCAGAGCTTTGTTCCAACTTCAAGAAATCCTCTTCCATTTGTCTAACTGCAGYCTTGGGACAAAATTGTTCTTTGAATCTATTCACAAATTCTGCCGATGATAAGGTTTGCAAAACATCCATCCTTCCAAGAGATTCTATTTCCCACCAATACAAAGCATTAGACTTTAGAACTGATACAGCAAACCTGACTTTGTCAGCTTCTGGACAACGTATGGTATTGAATAGTGATTCAATCTCTTTTATCCAACACATAGCTTTAGTTGGATCTCGTTCACCCGAAAAAGCTGGTGGTTTGCATGCCAAAAATATTTTAATATCCCCTCCTTTTGTGCTTGGTGTTGGTATGGAAGAATTTATCTCTACTCGCTTTGTTTCCACCCTCGAAGGAATTCTCAATATTGATGTTAAGGTTTCTCTTAACTTTTCCATTTCTTCAGCCAACATATCTGTAGTTACAAATTCTAGCTGTAGTGTTGGTTCTGGATTGTTATTCCCAGAGTTAGATTCTGCTTGATTAACATAACCTTGTGATWGATAATTTMTTTCCCTCGTTTGATTTCTCCCTCTTCCTCTGCCTCTTCCTCGTGAGGTATTAATAGGGGCTTCAATGGGAGAATTTTCTGCCTCACTAAGATCAGTATGGGCTAGTCTTTGTGATCTTCTGGACCGACTTGTCATCTGTAGATTTCATGATTAAAAAAGAAATTTTCACATTCCCGAATACAATAAAGTGTCCAAGTTCAGATATGTACCTGTAGATTCAAAATTGCATTGGCTAGATGTAATCCGAATGTACCTTACACACTGATCTCTTAACTTATCATATTTATTTCAAAGGTTCTAACTATGTCCGGGACCCTAATATGCAATAGAATAGTTTATGTCTGGGCATCATCATGCAATTGATCACCTAACTCCCTTAAACTTAGGTTCTGATACCAATTTGTGACACCCCAATCTCTACACATTGCATATTACATAGAATTCATTCATAGAATACATAGATTCCCACATAGGTCCAAAATTACAAGAGTCTGTGCTACAGGTTACGATGCAAATTTGCATAACTTTAAAAAATTTCAAAATACATGCATTTGTAAACTAGCATCGCTCTCTTCCAAAACATATCTAGATATGGTCTTCAATATTTAATCACATAAGGGAAGTAATCATATAATGCTTTTTCCCTTATTGATATTATAATTTGGTATTACCTTCACACATATTTTAAAACATAAAATTAGGGTTAGACAAAAGTCTAGAGAGATTCCCTTTTTCATGCTATGCAGGGTGAGATCACCAAAAACATTCATCAAAGAATCTCTCAATCATAATGAAGATTAATAAAAGAATCGCATCATGTTTAAGTCCATCAGGCCTCTTGTTCAAAATCCCATACTTAGAAAAATAATGGTTTTCCAGTCCATCGGCCTCTGGTTCAAAAGTGTCCATCGGGCCTCCGGTTCCAAACCATACTTAGAAAAATTTTCAATAATCATGACCAGACCTCCTCTGGTCTTTCTACCAGAGCTTCTGGTTAGTCGACTAGAGTATCTGGTTCCTCGACCAGAGCTTCTGGTTGTACTTATGAAAGCCAACCAGTGCCCCTCTAGTTTGATTTATAGAAATTTCTAAGTATAAAGGCTCTTTTGAAATATCATTTTAAAATTATAAATATAGCACTAAATTTGTTTCTAAAAGATATAAAGCTTATTTTCAAACTAATAATTTATAAAAGATTTTGCATCATTTTAAAATCAATATCCAGAATCCTCTGGTTCTATTATGAGGGTCAATCAGAGCCCCTCTGGTTCCTTGCAAGGTCCAACCAGAGCTCCTCTATTTCAACATAATCAATGCTTTTACCCAAAACATTTTTTTTATTCATAACCAACAGTTATGAACTATATTATCTCCAATCCCATAACATCATTACCAACATTTCTACTAAAGACAACATCTCTAAATCCTCAAATCACCAAGAAAAGAGAACTTAAATATGTTGTAACTTTAATAGATATCATAATAAGAGTTAGGCCACGCAGACAACGACCAACCTTATATCCTCCCAATAATCCCCTTTTTATGATGTTCCACCCTTATATCCTCCCATTAATTCATATGAAGTAGTTCATCCAAAGACAAACCTCAGTCATATATGTCAGAGTGAACCTGTTCATAATTCCCAAACCAAATCATGGTTTCAACATAGGTTTATACTCAAAACCTTCTATTCTCAAGAACAATCTGTTCTCCCAAAACAGTTTAAAACTTTGTTTCTCTGTAAAACTCTTTCAAACTGTTTTAAAACCCAAATAGTGTTTAATTCTTTCCAAAACAATCCCAAAAATAGATTCAAACAGCAACTTCTCAAAGGCTGTTGAAGAACACAACTTTGTTTCATATTTATCCAGAAACAGATTCCAAAACAATAACATCATAAAARCTGCTGAAGACAGTTTATCATCTTAACCTCAAAACCAATACCAAAACTCAACAGTTGATACACAAATATATGATGAATTTAGTTTCAAAACCATTCACCTTATCAAACAGATTTCCTGATGATAAACACACAAGAAAAGTTTTACTCTAACACAAAATCTTCAAGTACTTTTGAAGCAACAATCCTTGAAGAACACCTTATCTCACACACAGAGGTTATTTTTTAAAAAGAATGACAGTGATAAGGATAACCTTATCCAAACTTTTCTTTAAATATCCTCACCTAGGCGGTGGAAGATTTTAATAATATAAAATTGGATATGACGGTGTGGATTTTATTATTTTAAAAACCTATGTGCTTCATTACTAAGGTACCACTAACTCAATAAAATATTCATATTATCCAAACATGTATGCACTTATTTCATGTATCATGTATTGTTGCCACATTCACGCATACCATCATATAATTTATTAAATAATCACGTAAAATTTTCCTTGACCCAGGTTATTTGAAACCAGGTTATAACACAGAATATGCAGAACATCTTCACCTGATTCTGAGTGTCTTGAGGAAAGAAAAGTTGTATGCCAAGTTATCAAATGTGAATTTTGGTTAAGGGAAGTCCAATTCCTTGGCCATGTTGTGTCACAAGAAGGAATCAAAGTGGATTCATCAAAAATCGAAGCAATAGAAAAATGGGATACACCATGAAATCCTTCAGAAGTTAGAAGTTTTCTAGGCTTGGCCGGTTATTATCACAAATTTATTCAAGAATTTTCAAAAATAGCGGTACCTCAGACCAAGTTGACTCGAAAAGACATTAAGTTTCATTGGGCCGAAGAACAAAGAAGGGCCTTTCAAACCTTGAAAGATCGCTTGTGTAGCGCACCAGTTCTATCTCTACCCGAAGGAACGGAAGACTTCATTGTTTATAGTGATGCATCGAAGTTTGGCTTAGGTTGTGTTTTGATGCAAAAGGAGAAAGGTAATCGCATATGCATCACGACAATTGAAAGAACATGAGAAGTAGTACCCAACACATGACATGGAATTAGCGGCTGTAGTTTTTGCCTTAAAATTTTGGAGGCACTATTTGCTAGGAACAAAGTGTAAAATTTATACAGACCACAAAAGCCTTCAGCATTTGTTCAACCAGAAAGAGTTAAACATGAGGCAGCGTCGATGGATAGAATTAGTCAATGATTATGACTGTGAAATTCTTTACCATCCAGGGAAAGCTATTGTTGTAGCTGATGCTTTAAGCCGAAAAGAAAGAAGTGGGACTATTAAAACTGTGGCGATGAAGATAAATGTAAAACCATATTTTTATACGAACATTCAAAGATCTCAAGCAGATGCTATTAAAGAAGATCATTCAAAGGTCGAAAGATTGGGAAAAATGATTGCTAATCTAGAGAAGAACAATAAAGAAATTCTATGCTTCCAAGGATGAATCTGGATACCACACTATGGAAATATTCGTGATATAATTCTAAAGGAAAGTCATGAATCTAGATATTCCATTTGTTAGCCCAGATCTGAAAGTAGAACAATTTAATAAGGAAATTCAAGAGACATTTGTAATAGAAGAAGATAAAATAGAAATCGACGGCGCTTTCTTTATTGAATGGAAAATTACAAACTCTCAAGAACCCTAATTGACTCTCATGAGACGTGATTGATTCTATGTGTTTTCAAT
>NW_020203339.1:4124-5622 GCF_001531365.2 Cynara cardunculus var. scolymus | reverse complement strand
AATGGAATATAACCCTTTGTGAAAATTTCTGTAGATTCAACAGTTGGCTTTGGAGTGCTAGTTTCTGGCGCAGTAGGTAGATCAGCAGTTAAAGATTCTAGAGCAGACTGTAGATCACCTTGAATAGGAAATATTGGATCTCCTTCTTCTAGATCATCTTCAAAACCAGTAGATTTATCAATATTCTCCACGTCTTCACCGAAATCCTGCTCTCCACCCAAAGTAGATGTAAATATACTGTTGAAACCTACATTGGCTGACAAGTCCATAAGCAACCTTGTCTCTACAGTGGAGTCCGCCGGCTTTTCAACCATTGGCTCGATCGAAGGACTTGCCCCACTTCTTTATCTATAAGCACAATAGCCTCATTTATTCTATCCCGTACAGACTCCAGGGCAGAACATTCAACATTTACATCTTGAGATAATGACTCTTCGCCCATTCTTGCACCTTGATGAGATGTCTCAGCCAATCTCTGCCTTTTCCTCTCCCCCTCATGACTATCAGGATCATCCTGATCGTCATGCCTTCGTTTAAGAGATTCGGCTTGAGACTTGCAAGATTCTTCAAGTATAAACACTCTTTCGGCAAGAACATCTATTGAACATTTCAAATCAAGGGTATTAGATGTAACCAAGTGACTAACTTTAGAAAAATTAGCACTCATCACATCCTGAAAAATCAAAAACTCAGAGGCTCGAATTACTGGGTTAGTATCAATTTGTTGACGAAGAAGGCCGACCAAGTCTGCATCTTCGGCATCTTCGCTTTGAGCAGCCATCAATTTAGCATAAAGTAATGATTTCAGTTCGTCCACCGATAGTTCCGGTACTGATGGTTCTGGTACAGGTGGTGGTGATGGCACAGAAGGTGGCTCTTCGACAACTTGCTATTTCCCCTTAAGCAACCTCTTCAGACTCGCAATTTGTGCGTCAAAGTTCTCTTGAACAGCCTTTAGGGCGCCGTCCACATATTCCCGTGACACAAAGTCGGGTAAAATCACACCTGGATCACTTAGATTACCAGTTGAAACAACAGTTGAGTAAACTGATGTGCCTACGTTGAATGTTGGCGTAATATTAGCATTGGTAGGACTTACGACCTGTCTTTGTGATATGTCAACAAACTTCACTCCGGTCGTTCTGGCTAGTTCACTAAGAACTGCACTTGGAGCAACAGATGCTCCTGACTCTTGTGTACCTATGTATATCGGCTCTAAACTCGAGGTGTACAGAATCGAAGTCGTAGGCTGGGGCAGCGGCCTACTTGTTTCAATAACTACATTMTCCAAGTGAGAAGTAGTTAGCGTATTTGCTAAATCCCCGTGACAAATTGAAACAGTTGGTTGTTGAGAACCAACTGAGTGGATAGGAAGGGTGTGCAATTGCATAGCTGGGCTAGCTATGTCTTGTTCAATACTAACATTCAACAAATGAATGTCAGTAGCAGATGTGGGTGCCCGGCTAACTGTTTCGGTTTGGATAGGAGCTTGTACTTC
>NW_020203339.1:1535-3649 GCF_001531365.2 Cynara cardunculus var. scolymus | reverse complement strand
TATCACACACCAAGCATTCTGATCAGCTAGAGCGAGCAGTTCTTGTGGAATAGGCATGATGGAATCAAGATCTTCAACTTCTTTATGTTGCCTAATCCGGGTCATGACGAACGATGGCCCTCGTTCAGAATGAATTCTAGGCGATATGTGTTCATTTGTGTTCAACATGGCTTGGATAATGAGTTGCAGAAAGCGCTGAAATGGCACGAATTTCCTTGCTTTCGATGTAAATTTTTTGGCATTCACAAGTTCCAGTAGCTCATTATATATGACTAGTGCGTAATCATAGTGTCTTGAAAACACTATACCATGAAAGAACTTAAGGAATGTTGAGCTGCATGTATCAATGCCTTGTGTCTTCGACGTTAAGCATCGATTAAGGATTGAAAATAGAAGATACCACACTGACGGTAAGAATCTTCGTCTGAACTGGGAAGGGTTATTCAACGGTGCCGAATATCCCAGTCTCTTGATATCAACACAAAGTTGATCATCTGATACAAAATCTTCAAAATTGTTCGGGCCAGGAGCAGGAAGATGTAGAATTCTACGTAAGCGCTTTAATGTTAGTCGGCTGACATATTCATCAACCTCTCCTTGTAAGTAAATAGCGTCTCCGTCTTTTTCCATTGTAACTGTGCCCCAAAATTGTTGTTTAGACCATGGGAACAGTTATATGTTCAGATAAAGCATAGGAAATTGGATGGCCTTTCAGTATTTGTGGAATAATGGGATATTCTGAAGGCATGTCGAAAAAAAAATGATGATTGTTGGGTTTGATTTCAAGATATTGTATTTGAGAGTATAGGGTTTCAGAGTCAATGGGTTGGGCAGGTATGTTTTGAGGTAGGTTGTCAGATCTGACTGAGGGAATATGAGATTCCTCGTCAGACTGATGTCCAATTTCAGCCATTATACCTGTAAAAATCTAAACTATTAGTACCCATTGTATTATTGAAATAAAAAAATCAAACAGACACAAACACTTAAAAAAAATCACACACACACAAATAAAATTAAAGAAAAGAAATTTCCAACACTTAGGAAAATTTTTAAAAAAAAACAAAAACACTCATTGACCGGATTAGTAGTCCGGTCAAGACACTTCAAAACAAAACCAAGACAAAGTGTCCAGATAAGAAGTACGGACGACAAACAACAAAACAAAATTCAATAATGTTGTTCGGATTAGAAGTCCGGACGTCAAACAAAAATTCACTAAGACTAAACCGGACAATCATCAACCGGTTTAAGGTTGAACGGATTTGAAATCCGATCACYGTGTCCGGTGAGATTTCCGATCAAACATGAAATGATTAAAAACACAAAATACGCATAACAAAATCAACACAAAACAAAATACGTATCACAGAATCAATCGAAACACTAAAACGACCCAAAATACACTTTAATCAAAGTCTAAACTGAGTTAATATGAGATTAAGAATCAACTATGACGATATAACCATACAAGAACACGAACAGTGAATATATGAATAAAAACAAATCGAATCAATGAATGAAGCAATAAAGTATGGAAATCGAATCAAAAACCTAGATTACGAGTAGAAAATGAACACGAATGAGATTGAATCAAGTCCTTCAAAGCAAGGTTGAACGAAGTGCAGGCGGATTTCAAACGGAGACGATGATGAATAGTCAAGAGAGTAAAAAAATAAAAAAAACAGTGAAACGGTTATTTATAGTCAAAGAGTCAAACCGTTGAAAGATGAAACCGTTCAAAGTTTAACCGGTATAAGAATAAACCGTGCAAGAGGTGTCCGGTTTATGAAAAAATATAGAAACCAAGTGTTAAGACACATCCGGTTTATATGAATACCGCTCAAGACACATCCGGTTTATATGAACACCGCTTAAGGCACATCCGGTTTATATGAACACCGCTTAAGGCACATCCGGTTTATATGAACACCGCTTAAGGCACATCCGGTTTATATGAACACCGCTCAACAAAGAAATGTAAACTGTTCAAAGGATAAACGGTTTAGGACTTAGAGAAAAATATGTGTTCAAATATGTTCAATCGGATTAGAAATCCGCACAATCCTTGCAAAAGTAAATCTAACCTTGTCTGGATAAGAGTTCCTCATATA
>NW_020203339.1:0-331 GCF_001531365.2 Cynara cardunculus var. scolymus | reverse complement strand
CATCTGAATATGCTGTCAGTTCAAATCCAGTACCCTTGGGATACCAGAGTCCTAGATTAGCAGTCCCTTTGAGATAACGGAAAATGCRTTTAACATCACTTAAATGGGACTCCTTGGGATTAGACTGATATCTGACACAAAGATGTGTTGAAAACATTATATCTGGTCTACAAGAAGTCAAATACATTAAAGAACCTATCATACCTCTATATGTTTTMTGWTBCAYWRYTATTCCCGAAGGATCAGCATGAATCTTCGTTCCATGAGCCATAGGTGTTGAAATAGATGAACAGTTCTCTAAATTAAATTTCTTCAGGATATCATGAATATA
>NW_020203338.1:20650-21875 GCF_001531365.2 Cynara cardunculus var. scolymus | reverse complement strand
GGCCACAACGTTGGCTTTGCCCGGATGGTATTTGATCTCACAATCATAATCACTAAGCAATTSGATCCATCTTCTTTGCCTCATATTCAACATTTTCTGATCAAGGATGTGCTGAAGGCTTTTATGATCCGTGAAAATGGTACATTTCGTGCCATAGAGGTAATGCCTCCATATCTTAAGTGCAAACACCACTGCTCCCAGTTCATGGTCGTGCGTAGTGTAATTCTTTTCATGCACTTTCTGTTGTCTCGATGCATAAGCAATTACTTTATCCTTTTGCATCAATACACAACCTAAGCCTTAATTTGATGCATCACAAAAGACCACAAAGTTATCCGAACCCTCTGGTAGGGATAAGAAAGGTGCATCACATAGCTTCTGTTTGAGAGTCTCGAAGGCCTCCTCTTGCTTCTCGCTCCAGATAAACTTCTTATCTTTTTGGGTTAAGGCTGTAAGCAGTAGTGCAATTTTTTAGAAATTTGCAATGAAACGCCTGTAGTAGCCTGCCAACCCAAGGAATTGACGAATCTCTTTAGGTGTTTTAGGGGCTTCCCAGTTCTTGATAGCCTCAATTTTGATTGGGTCCACTTGAATATCTCTTTCATTAACTACATGACCCAGAAACTGAACATCCCGTAGCCAGAACTCACACTTAGAAATTTTGGCATACAGCTTCTCCCTTCGGAGTACTTCCAAAATTGCCCTCAAGTGTCTCTCATGGTCTTCCCGGCTTCCTGAATAAATTAATATGTCGTCTATGAAGACGATTACAAATTTATCCAGGTAGGGTCTGCAGACTCTGTTCATCAGGTCCATGAAGACTGCTGGTGCATTGGTTAGCCCGAATGGCATGACCATAAATTCATAATGGCCATATCGGGTCCTAAAGGCAGTCTTGGGAATATCTTCTTCCCGAACCCTCACTTGGTGATATCCGGATCGCAAATCAATCTTCGAAAAATTGGCTGCCCCTTGAAGTCGATTGAACAGATCATCGATTCTAGGAAGAGGGTATCTATTCTTGATGGTTAACTTATTGAGTTCTCTATAATCAATGCACATTCGCATTGATCCGTCTTTCTTTTTGATGAATAGTACCAGTGCTCCCCATGATGAATGGCTTGGCCTTATAAAACCTTTGTCTAGTAATTCCTGAAGTTGGGTCGACATTTCCTGCATTTCTGATGGTGCCAGACGGTATGGTGCCTTGGCCACTGGAGCAGCT
>NW_020203338.1:16264-18660 GCF_001531365.2 Cynara cardunculus var. scolymus | reverse complement strand
CGATGGTTTCATCCCTTGCGGATAAGATGCCGGTATTCCAGTCACAATTTGGGTCATTTTGTTCCCGCCTTGGGGTCGAGATGACTCTCCAACGACCCTCTGAGAGTTCCCAAAKGTCACCCTCTGTGGTACCGAGACATTCTTTCGAGGCATGACTCTGGTTCTTGGACTTTGTGGGGCTCGCGACGGAACCTCAGGTGCTGGCTCCATTAGGGGTAGGCAGGACATTTGTGGTGCGACCGCAATGCCACTAGAGACCATGTCCTGGTCGTATGGGTCGACCTCTTCGCCACGAGTTGGGCTCCTTTGGGAGCGACCGACCACGTATCCAGATTCATCAACAGAATATTCTCTTGAGTCTGAAGACATCATCGAAATCTGTGGCATGAACAATCTTGGTTACTAATGTGTATCCTCTAACAAAAACTTAGCGATTCAGAGGAGACTTCTAGACAGCACTTAAGTCTCAACAAACATACTAGGATCCTTAAACAACACCTCTAATCACTAAACCAGAGCCTCTGCTAAAAAGAAAAAAAACCAGAGCCTCTGTTTCCTCACAGAGCTTTCGAGGCCAGAGCCTCTGTTCACAGAGTGCCTGCCAAAGCTTCTGTGGCAATGTCAATACTTAGGTATGCTAAGGGTTCCTTCCAGCGACCCTCTGGTCCTACCTCTTGTTCCAACCAGAGCTTCTGGTAGCGAGACCAGAGCCTCTGTGGCAACCCCTATACTTTTCATTCAATTAACTCACGCATGGGTCCTCTGGTTCTTCTATTCGCTTATGGCAGAGCTTCTGATCATAAGACCAGAGCCTCTGCGGAAACAATGATAGCGAGAGTTGAGCATTCCAACTTCCATTGTTTCTGGTCTTCTTGACCAGTGCCTCTAATCCTAGGAAACAGATATTCGCAATAGTGGAACTAAGCTCATGTTTTTCTTAATAGTGTCACAACTAGAGCATACTTCTAATGAGATCGATTAAGTTCTTTTTATTACACATAAATTAAGCACAGGTGATCAGGCTTTACTTAACCGATGTGTAATAACAAAGCCCGCTTTAAACACATGATTGAAAATCATTTAGAAATTATTTTAGTTATAGTCGATGGTTTTTAAAGAAAACCAGCATTCTCTATAACTGAGGCTCTGATAGTAAATCTGTCACACCCCGCTAAAGCGGAAACACGGGATGATAACAGACAAGCGAGTCTTGTCAACAGTTACAGAAAAACACTTTGTCAACGATTCAAAATACACAATTCATCGACTTGATAAAGTTTCAAGGTTACAAAAGTATTTTCAATTGCAACAAAAACTATCTTAATCGATCTTGATCCAAGTAATGCTCCCAGGAGTCCACACAACTTACTTAGCACCTGAAAAGCATGGCATAAAACAGGGTCAACTACAAAGAGTTGGTGAATTCATGGGTTTTCACATGCATAAAATATTTCAATGCATAAACCAAGTACTAGCAAACTTATGTGAATTCTTTGCACTTAATAAATGTAAATCCCTCGTGATGTAACACTTGAGACGTTACTGAGCCTTACCTGACCAATATGCCCCATTATTTTTCGAACAACCAGAAGTAGCCCGTTCACTACTTAGGTTTCCACGGTTCGATAAAGCACTAATTCAGCGATGGTCCAAATTCCACATGATTAGGCTAGAAAACATAGGTAATTGTGCACCCCTTTCTGGGTGGGACTATCAACATAATAGCGGCTATCCACAATACCACAGCCCGGGAATGTACCCGAGTTAACAAGTAGCATGTACGGACGGGGACTTTTATTTGGAAACATATATTCTCAAACACATCAATTTAGCATTTATATTATAGTGCAAAACAGTAACAAAAACAGCTTAGAAACCCGACTATGCAGTTCCATAGTCCGGAGGTTTCAAATAAATAAACATGCAAAGYTWGCTCGTCATGCTTTTCCCCCATAAAATAACAAAAACAGTAAAAGTGGGGCCGTGAACTCACTGGTTTGGCGAATGTCAAATGTTTCCTTAAGAGACCTACTTAACACTTGCTCGGACACCCTGATAGAGTAATCAATACTTAATAAGAAGAACTTCTAAACTACCATGATTTGAGCTGGGTAAAGCTGTTCAATGCAATATCGCCAGATACTAATACCAATACAGCTGATACATCAAATATTTGGTTTAAAGGGAAAATTCCAACATCTAAATAATGGCATCATTAAATGCCATTTCAAAACAAATGATGGCAGCCGCCAACTATTGGTATCAAGAGATTTTGAGTGGGTTTAACACCCTTCCCAAGAACAATTTACAGCCTTGAGTTACCCACCTCCCCAAATCGGTTGCATGCCCAAGAATGGCAGCAAAATGAGGTGGTTTCGACTCAACAATGTCAAAAA
>NW_020203338.1:5810-15904 GCF_001531365.2 Cynara cardunculus var. scolymus | reverse complement strand
GATGAACTTTAGAGAGGGAGAATCGAGAAAAAGGCTGGAGCTTTTTGAATAAAGGAGAGTTTTCAAAAGAGAAGAGGGTATTTATATGGGGCTTCTAGAGGAGTAGTGGGCTGGCCTCTAAAGGCCCAATCCCAAGGGGCTTTTACTTCTCTAAGCTGAGCCCCAAAAATATAAAATAACCAAAACGTCCAAGTCTGGAAAAAAAAAGACCAACTATCGTGCCAAATCAATCGATCATGGGAAACCAGCGTCTCAGTAAAATGGAAACAGAGCTTCTGTGAAGAGACGCCAAAGCCTCTGTGAAGAGACAACAGAGTCTCTGTGAAGAAACGACAGAGCTTCTATGAAGAGACGCCAGAGCCTTTGTGAAGAGACGAAAGAGTCTCTGTGAAGAGACGACAGAGCTTCTGTGAAGAGACGCCAGAGCCTCTGTGAAGAGACAACAGAGCCTCTGTAGCTGTCACTAGAGCCTCTGTGGCTATTACCAGAGCCTCTGGTTGTTCAAACCTCTGGTTGATCAGGCGACCTCTTCAGAATCATACTCTGGATAAGGTTAATCCTAAAAGACTTAGTTTTTCAAATGAAGGTTATGAAATATGGTTCTAACCTGAAAATCCAAAAGTGCAGAGTTGTTACATAAAGTACATGTCCCTTTTAACTGTTTTGGGATCTTTTTCAGTGAGTCGATCTTTACTCAGAAAATTTTCTTAAGTTATAAGTTTAAGAAAAAGTATAAGAAGGGAAACTGAAACTAAAAGCATGTTCACTGACTTATAGATTGTCAGTGAATGTAAGAGTAGTACTGGAACTCATAGACTTGTGTCGCTATTACTCTTTTCAGGGATCTTTTTCAATGATGCAAAGGAAATATTAGAAGTCATTCAGTACATGTCTTAGACTTAAAAAATTATAAGTTGAACACTGAAAGTAGACATAGAATACAAAAGTTTATACAGTGAATGGATAAATTACAAAGGAAATTAACTAGTCTAAGTCATTCAGATTAATGAAGCCAGGTACATTTTCTTCAAGCTCCTTTTGGCGTAGAGACTCCCTTCTGATCTTGCGTCAGTCATTTCACCTTTCAAGTCTTCATCTATCCAAAACATGAGGTATCCGAGATGTTCCATTGGGAATAGATGTAACTCAGGCATTCTTTAAAATCTTACTTCGTCATCATAGTCAAGGAATATAAGTTCTAACTCAGGCTTCACATGCACAATGTTGGGTATGTAAGGACCTTTCGCTTGCAGTGAGAGATTCAACATTGATATGTCTGGCTTCTTCGAAGCTTTCAGGACTTCATCTAAAGAGAACTTTGTTTCATGTTCATTCCTCAGGGATGGTCCGTCATTAGGGCTTGAAGGATTTTTTCTTCTTCCACCTTTCTTCAGCATTGGCTTTTCAGAAACTGCTACATACAAGGACACTTTCTTGATCAGCTCACTGATGATGTCTTTGATAATTGGCTTATGTCGAGACTTTGAGCGCTGAATGGCTTGGTGGATCTCCAACCATTAGTTGTAGCCATATTCTCCTAGGTAGGAAGGGTACTCGATGACCGCATCAAGATTATCCCATGTGATGAGCATGGATATTAGCATCCCACCGTCTTTTATCCATTCGCTGATGTTGACGTTTGAAATCAGATGAGGGCTGATTCTCTTATTCAGGCATACTTTGCTCAAACACTTGTCACGTTTAGCCAGCTTCAGGTTCTTTTCATGTTCAGCCTCTGCAATAGACAGAATCTTAGCTTGCGCCTGGACAGCATTCACCGTCTTTTTGGATTTTTTCTTTGGAAGAAGTTTGGTGGCTAGAGACTTGGCCAGCTTGAAGCTGTCCTCAATCTGTTTCTTTTGACGTTCAAGTTCTTCCTCGGCCTTGAGAGCCTCGAGTCTTTCAACTTCGGTCAGGAAGTCGAACTCACCACAACTAGAGGTACGAAGAGGAATTTTTACTCTAGTTTGGTCGGGTAACTCCCTGAGCTGAGTCATCTGCTGGTCGGTGGGAGTGCTAGGGGTTGGGTTTTCAGGGACTCATTCATCCAGCCGACCGCAGGTAGTTGAGAGGGTGGACAGTTGGTACATAGAGGTAATGGTGATTTGTCTTGAGGACTCATCATATAAGGGTTGAAAGGGTTTGAAAAGTACCTTGAGGTTCCCTTCCTTCGCGACACCTCTGCATTTCGACTTGGTGCCCTGGTGTGTTTCTTAAGTGGCCTCACTCTCCCTTTGCTCCCCCTGAGATGCAGAATCCCTGAGGGCGACACCTTTCGTGGTAGCAGCAGGTCGTTGGTACTAGATCGTGAAGTCGTCTTCATCGTCATCGTCATCCAGGTCGCTGCCGGAGTCAGGGAGGTCGGGAGACTCACCATCTTCATCGTCATCCTCTTCATTATCATCTTCCACATCACCAGCATTAGGTGCAGAGGTGATGGGAAGGGCTTCATTGCGAGCTTCAACGTCAGCTCAGAGAGCATCAACTTCCTCAGTTGTAGGAGCTTCACAAGAGGTTGGGATTTCATTGACAACCTCCGCTTTAGCTTCAGCTCTAGAAGCTTCAACTTCAGCTTCATTGGTTGTTGGAGCAACAGTTTCAGGGGCGGCGACAACATTTGATGCTCCGACGTCAGACCTCATCTCCCCCTCTTTGGCGATAGCTCTAGAGCAATAGCCAGAGAGTTGGTCGACGCTCTGGATTTGGAGCACCATCATTTCCTCTACCTGCGTTAGAGTGCTGGCTAGGCTGATTGTCCCTTCACGTGCTTCATTAAGCTGGGTGCGATCATCAACAAAGAAAGAGGGTAGAGGCGCTGGCGTTGGTCGATTGAGAGTGGCCAGAACTTGCTGCATCAGCTCCGTATGTTGAACATAGTGGGAGTTTGCTTCATCAGCCTTGCTCTTTATAACAGCGATGTCCTTAGCATTTGCTTGAACAATCACTTGTAGAGAAAAGAGATGGCCCTTGACCTCTTAAATTTCAGCTTTAAAGGCTGAGAGGTCAGCAGCTACTTCATCCCTACAAGACATGTCTTTATGGACCTCATCCATCTTGATGACGACAGTCTCGACTGCAGGGAGGAGCAGCTTCACATCCGTAGCCATGTCGTATTCTTCTTCGTCCATGGATTGTTCCTTAGAAGCACCTGAAAAGGAATAATAGTAAGCATAAGGAAGCTCAGTGTTAGAATAATTGAATGGGTAGGAAGATGGAGTACCTGAGGGGTTTTCAACGTTATATGAAGGATTAATGTTGTTGGGCTCCATGGTGCACTCGAGAGGATGAGCACCATTTTGTTGAGGACCAATCCTGGATGCTTGATCCTGACCATCAGTCTTTCCACCCATGCTCTGGATGAAGTGAGAGAAGAGAAACTTCCACACCGTAGACATGTGGTTCTTCTCTATCTTGGACAACAATTTTAGAGGCTCGTTGGAATCCTTCTTCATTGACCATTGGTAGCCAATGTCATCGAGGCTGGTGATGATTTCTTCAGTCGTAGGGTCGCTGGCAAATGGACCGTTAAGGAAGCATAGAGCGTGCCTGAGAGTGGTCACGCCAAAGCTCATGGTCATCCAATTGAAGGTGAAGGAGATTTTCTCCACCTGTTGACCATTCTTGTCCATTTCTTACACCACTTTAGTGGTCATCCAGAATTGTTGAAGGGCCTCCCTAACCATGACAGGTTCATGGTTGAGAGCATAGGCGATGGGGGACATCTTAAGGAAGGTAGCAGCGTCCTCGTACATCATTTTGTTGGTAAGGATATCCAACAAGGCAATGTGGTTGTTGGCCTTGAAGGAAACGTCTTCCACGGGAACTTCACGTTCTTGGAAGCCATTTTCTAATTTTTTTGGTTAAGAAATAAGAAAAAAATAGTTTATATTAGTAGTCCAAGATTTGATTGTGATCTTTTTAAGTTTTAGAACAATAAAAATTCATTTGAAAAATCCACAAAGAAGATGGTAGGGTTTTTCATGAAGAATAGTGTTTTTGAATCTTTTAGATTATAACCACGAATGAGAATGTGTTATTAATCTTTCTGTTTGTGTTTTAAAAGAACAAGGTTCCTAAAATATCAACCAATAGTTTCATAAGAAAAAGAAGAACAGTTCAAAGTTTAAAGAAATAAGTATCGACCATGCAGTTTTTACAGAGGAAGGTCGAATGATTCGAGGGTTCTTTGAGAGTTCTTGCTTGCAATTTCTTTTTGGCAGAGGTTCGTCAAATGATTTTGAAAATGTAAAGAAATTATGAGGGAAGAGATCTCATATTTATTGGTAGGAGGAGAAAGAAAAGAAATAGGAGAGAGAAAAATATGATTGTTGAGGAATTACCATGATGAAAACTATGGCACGTTCTCATCCATGATTAGAAGGAGGTTATAGCAGGTCATGTGTGTCAGACCTTTTTACGCGTCTGAAAGAGATTCGTATTGGTAACAGAGAATGTCGTCATTAAGATGATTCATTAACTAGTTCTTTTAAAATGAAAAGGTTTTAAGAAATTCAAAGATACACATTCAGTGATAAGAGAATCACTAAATAAAACCTTTTTAAACATTTGATGACTTAAGAAGAAAAGTTTCAGTGATGTTTTTGTTTTAAGAAATAAAATTGTCTTAGAAGAATATATTTTCATATAGAAAATGTCAGTGATAAGAGAATCACTAAAACTATCTTTTAACAACATTTGTATCACTGAAGGTAGAAAGGTTCAGTAATCATTTTGATTTTTAAGAAAAGACAAGTATAAAAATGATATACTTACTATAAATGTACAGCGATAGAAAGAATCACTGAAACAAATTTTAAAACATTTTGATCACTGAAGAAGGAAAGCTTCAGTGATAGTTTTGAGTTTAAAGAAAAAGAACAAGTATACATACCTTAGAGAGAATAGATACATTTATGCAAGAGTTCAGTGATAGAGATAGAGCACTGAATCATTTCACTTACTGATTGATGCGTATAGCTAAAGAAAATTATTCTTCAGCATTTAGTATTCCGAGTTCGCTGATTAAAATGTTAAATCTTGTCTCATCAAGAGGCTTGGTGAAAAGGTCAACGAGCTGGTAATCAATAGGAACAAAGTGAAGTTCAATATTAGGTCAAAACCTGAACGCTTAGGGTACCAGAGATCCAAGTTAGGATTTCCTTTCAAGTATCTGAAGATGCGTTTTACAACGATTAGATGGAATTCCTTAGGTTCAGAATGATATCGTGCACATAAGCAAGTTGAATACCGGATATCTTGTCGACTAGCTATGAGATACAGTAGAGAGCCGATCATTCCTCTATAAACAGTTACGTTTACAGGCTTTCCATTTGGATCCTTGTTGAGAGAGAGTGGAGGAGCCATAGGAGTCTTCATAGATGAGTTGTTAGAGAGATTAAACCTTTTTAGCATATCACAGACATACTTACTTTGACTGATAAAGATACCTTTATTTGATTGCTTGATCTGGAGACCTAAAAAATGTTAGTTCACCCATCATACTCATCTGGTGTTCTTTTTCATGCGATCAGCGAATCGAAACCATAAAGAGGGATTAGTGGAAACAAAAGAAATATCATCAACATATATTTGGACTAGAATGATATGACCTTTAACTTTCCTAAGAAATAAGATATAGTCAATCTTTCCACGGACAAATTTTTCAGAGTTGAGAAATGAGGATAGGGTATCATACCAGGCACGGGGAGCCTATTTTAACCCATAAAGAGCTTTATCCAAATGATACACATGGTTTGGATACTTTGGGTCAAGAAAAACCATGGAGGTTGTTCAACAAAGACTTCCTCTTGAAGATTTCCATTAACAAAATCATTTTTTACATCAATTTAGTAGACTTTGAAGTCTCTATGGGCAGCAAAGGCTAGAAAGAGTCAAATTGCTTCGAGTCTAGCCACTGGTGCGAAGGTCTCCTCATAATCGTGTTAGACCCCATAATTTATAAGTGTAAAAGAAATGAAGAACAAAGTGATGAAGAACCAGAAGACCGATGAACATTAAGGCAGAATTGACCAAGTCTGGAGAAGAACCAGAGGGTCGATGAACAACCAGAGATGCGATGGAAAGAGCATCTTCATCACCCCTTTGGTCAACAACACTTATAGTTTTCTTCAGCAATTCAACCAGAGGCATACGATGAAGATATAAGGATAAGGTTGAATCATCATCCCATGAAAGACAGCTGGAGATGACAAATCGACAGCTGAATTTTAAGTTTATCTTAATTTATAGCTTATCCATAGTTTAGATAAATTTTATCCGTTAGTAGAAGATTAGCTAAATAGTCTCACTAGATAGTTATCTTCTAATTAGCCTTCTAGTATAAATAGGTGATTAGGCCTATTGTTAAAAATGTCGCTTTTACGTTTTTCATATTGAATAAAGTGAAATCATTGGCACTCAAGATTATTCTTTGAATGTTCATACATTCTTCTTAAGTGTTCATCATTTTGTTCATTAAAACACTATAATTTGGTTATTCTTAACTCGATTATTAGTGTTATTGAGAGATCTGGGATCAACAACTGGTATCAGAGCCAATTGATTGTTTTTCCAATCAAACGATCAAACAAATTCTCTCAATTTTTTTAAAAACGTAAAATTTCTCTCTTCTAAAAAGCTTCAATGGCCAACTGAAATTCTGCGTATAGTGTTGGCTCCCTCACCAAGCCTCCAACTCTTCAACGAGAAGAGTACCCGCAATGGAGAATAAGGATGGTAAACTTTTTGGAAGGAATGGACAGGAACCTCCTGTGATCTGAAATGGAGGGTCCTTACGTTCCACAAACTCTTGTCCCAAGAGTCCCAGGAACAAATACCACAACTGAAATCCCTACCTACTACATGCCCAAGGATGAAAAAAATTGGGATGAAGACGACTTAGAATGGGTTGAGATTGACAAGAAGGCCAAAAGACTGATAATCATGGCCATACCCAATGAGATCTTCCAATCCCTTGATGCATGTTCTACAACTAAGGAACTATGGGATGAACTTGAAAGCCAACTAGAAGGAGGACCAAAAACAAAGAAGAATCGTTGTTAGGACTGAAAATCAGTATTAAATTGTATTCGTCTTGAAAGTTAAATATTGTCTATAATTGTAAAAGTCATTGTGTTTGACTTTTCTTAGACAAGTTTGACTTTGACTTGTGTTTAAATGTTTGACCATATAAATAGGAGTTTGTCTTTGTAATTGAAAAAGAGAGCTTATTGTAATATTCTGATTACGTAAAGAAGGTTTGACTAATAAATCTGGTGTTGACTTTCTCTCTCAATTCTCATATGAATGTTCTTGAATGTTTATATCAAATTTGCCATGATTATGAAGATTAAATGAAGATTGACCAGTAAAGAGGGACACACAATTGGTATCAAAGCAGAGTTTGCAAGAAATCAGAAGAAAAGAAATCAGTTTTTGAAGATTTTTTTAAGTTTTCTTTTCTGAATTTTTTTGAGTTCTTCGTGTTCTTCATTTTTTTAGATTTTGATCCCATTTTTTCTTAAAATCTTGTGTTTTTGTGTTAAAAATAGGATCAAAATGCTCGGAATTGAATTGTGAATATTTGTTATTCACAAACTTTTGTGATTTGATCATTGCATATCAAGATGAAATCGGTTTTAGTGTTTTAATTTTTTTTCGTGTTCTTGATTTTTTTTTAAAAGTCAGTGTTTTTGATTCATTTTTTGTTAAATCTTTTCTGTTTTTGATAGTTTTTGATCTGTTTTTTATTTTTGGGTTGAACAAAGTTGTGTTAATTCGTTCAGTTCAAATTTAACCGGATTAAACACTTGATTTTTTCTTTGGGCTTAGAATCAATCTGGCCCATCACATTTTGACCGGATAAGAGTCCGGCTACATTGTCTGCTCCTCTTCATACAGACTTCATCTCTTCCACATCGCTTAATCGCTCAAAACAGAAGGAGTTAGTCGCTCAACAAAATCAATCGGATTCTAAATCGAACAAATCAACAAGTAAGTCTTTCAATCTCAGCAATTTAGGTTAACCTTTGAGCGGTTTATTCCTAAACCGATCACCTAGTGTTCATATAAACCGATCACTTCTTGACCGGTGTTCATATAAACCGTACATTGCTTGAGCAGAGAGTTATCCGCACACATCTTGAGCGGATTCTGAGTTTGCCTTGTGCGGACTAGTGTCCAGATAAGTGTCCGGTTTATTAAACCGCTCAATTTATCTCACCGAATATCCAATCATTCAATCCATTTCACCATCTGGATTCTTAATTGTTCATCAGGTTTGAACGATTTAAGGTTTGTATTCTAGTTTCAAGCTCAAGCCACCCCTTCTATTTCAGTGTTTTAGCAATTATCTTCTATTCGATTTCATTAGATCATTGTGTCTGCTAACAACCCTCTCATCTGTAGCATTGAATGAAATACCATTCGAGGTGCTGATTCTACATTGATAGATCCTTGGGTTGCCTTTGTCTGTTCACTCACGATCATCTTAAACAATATAATCCTTCAGAATCATCGAGAGTTTGGCTGTTGTAATTTCATTGCAAAATCCAAAAGAATATTGCAGATTTCTTTGTTTTTTAACAGTTTGTGCAGTTCAGCAATAGGCAGCAGGTTTAGTAAACTGTTTTAAAGCAGATTTGAAGCAGAAAGTTTAGTGAAAGCTTCTCCTTTGGGAACATTGTGACAGTTTAAAACATTGACAGCTTCTATCAGCTACACAGGAGGAGATAAAGATTTGTTGCTTGGTGTAAGAAGGTGTTGCTGTCATTTATGCACTGGAACAGCAGCCCGAGTGGGAAAGAAACAGACCAATTCCACTGAGGAATTTGATACTGCAGCCAAAGCAAACGAGCCTCTATTAGCTACACAGGTACATTACATTGACATTGAGCTTCTTGCTGTTGGGGTGTGTTTGTGAATTTGAGGACTGGAACAGAAACAGGTAAAATCTGTGTGGAAACCTCCTGCCAATTGAAACTATCTGAGCTGATTAAAGACTGTTTTGTTAAGCTGTGTGTTTTGAGCGGATTTGACAGTATTCAAAGACTGTTAAGCTTGTGCAGTTTAGACTGGTTCTTAAACATTTTACAGCCTCTTTGTGAGGGTTTTACTGCTGTATGTACAACAAGTTCAGGTTTGTGTCTTGTGACTGTTTGGTTGTGAATTTTGAGGACTGTTGAGAATCTAGCAGTAGCAGCAAGTAAATTGTCTATCTTGGCTGATTTGAAACAGTGTTGATTCTTGACTAACGGTGCTGTGTGTTTCTTGACTGAAATTGTCATCAAGTCTAACAGCAGAGACAGGTCTTAGATGATGATGCAGAATTAGCCAGAAAATTGCTGGAAGATTGAGGATATTTGTTGTACACAATTTGATTCGTTGCATATCACCTCAGGAACCATTTGAATTGATTGAGAATTTCATTTGGTGTAATCATATTAAGGGATTATGTTACAATTTATAATTAGTTTGTAATTGGGTCATATATTCTTGAATTGTTTTGTATTTGGACTTGGACTGTTTTAATTTTAGGTTTATATTTGTGTTGTGATTTTGATTTTGAATTTTATTTTTTTGTTTAGATTTTAATTTTTGGATCATTTCGTTCGTCTGTTTTAGTTTTTGTGTTTTTAACTGGTTGAGAAAGTTTTGAACTGTGTTCTGTCGCGTAAATTGTTTTTCATCAGTTTAAACTGTCTTTGACTGTTTTTAACAGTTTTTAACTGTTTTCAATAGTTTTGATTGTTTTTACTGATTTTTTACAGTTTTCGTCATTTTTCTGAATTCTCATTAGTTTTAGTATGTTTTTATTTGTATTTTGAGCTTAAATGTTTCTGATTTTTTTTACTGATTTCACTGCATAGATCTTATATCTGATCAATCTATTTTTTTTAAATGGCAGATTTTCTAAAGAAGGAGAATCAAGAGATGAGAGCTAAGATTGTTGAGCTGAAAAAGAACTATAAAATTCAAAATTATGCTAATGAGAAAAGTATTAAAATTTTGCATCAAGATTATAAAGAAATATTAGAAAGAGTTGAGAATGAATCCAAGTATCAGATTGATAAACTTAAAAAATCCTTGGATGATGT
>NW_020203338.1:4333-5350 GCF_001531365.2 Cynara cardunculus var. scolymus | reverse complement strand
AGATTTTGAACAACTTATCATCTTGGAACGATCCAAGTTTGATAAAGAGAAGAAAGAGTATGAAGAAGAATGTCAAAGAAAGAATTTGGAATTGTCGGACAGCGTTATTCAGAAAAGGAAAGAATTAGATGAAGAAAAGAGAGTGTTTATTCTTGAAAAGAAAAACACTGTCAAGAAAAATGCTGCAATTGCCAAAGAGTTTACAGAGAAAAAGAAATGGCTTGACATTGCTTCAGAAAATGAGAAGGGAAGTTCTGACGAAGAGAGAAAGAAATTTGAGAAAGAACGGAAATTTTTTGAAAAGGCAAAGAAAGAATTAGAAAGTAAGTTTTTGGATACTTCAAAGAAATTGTCTGATCTAAAGACAGACCTTGAAACTGAAWTRAAYATGAGAACTGAACTGAAAAAGAAATATGATTTAGTTACTGTAGAAAGAGACCAGCTTTTACAAAAAGTCAAAGACTTTTCGTGTGCTAAAAGTCTAACTGGTTCTCAATCACAATGTAAAACCAGCTTTTTTAATTGTTCCTATTCGAACAGTTATTCAAGTAGTCCTAAATCTAATGTTTCTAAGAACTATTCTCATTCTAATCAGTATTATCAAGGATATGTCATTGGATCACCCAATTATTCTTCAAAGATTAAAAGCATTTGGGTTAACAAGTCTGAGTCTGTTTTATCTCATACACCTCTTGTTACTAACAATCAACCTTGCCTTGTGAAATCCACTAATGATCTGATCAATCATAGCAAGAGAAGGATTATGTGCTCAACATGCAGAACCAAAAATTTTGGCAATAACAAAAGGTTCAACAGGTGGCATAGAGATAATAGTTATCAGAACAACTGGAAAGGTAAGAACAGATATGATCAAAATTACTGGTACGGTTCCTATTTTATTCCTGATCATCCTATTCATAGTGCTGAAAAGAAAATATCTTATAGAAATAAATGGTTTGGAAATTACAACATACCCCAACCTGATACTAACAATATAGGACCCAAGTTCGTTTGGGT
>NW_020203338.1:2091-3228 GCF_001531365.2 Cynara cardunculus var. scolymus | reverse complement strand
GTGGTTTCTAAACACTCAGTTTAGAACCCGTACTTAAAATGTTTTCTTCAAAAAAAATTTAATTTTTTAAGCTTAACTGAATCAGTACTTAAATCTGTTTTCTAGGGGGAGTCTCTAGAATTTTAGAATAAATGTTTTTGAAAATGGAACTGTTTTCTGAAACGAGTACATTTTCTGAACAAGTATTTCTTGAGATTTTACTTGTGTAATTTCTCGTCGTACATAACTCCAATACCTATTTCAGCTATTCTTCAAACTGTTATTATCACGTCTCTTATATGAAAATCTTTTTCGGTGATAATATACTCGTTTGTATTCAATTTTGTTTTTTGATATATTTTTTACATTGATTCATAAACATTAATTTTTTTTTTAATATCAGAATCTGTAAACTTGTTCTTACAGATCTCCATTCATTTCTCTCGCATACCAAATAATCGAATCGTTGTCGCTTCATTCTTTTATTAATTGTGCTTGAAGCCAAATTTTTTTGATCAACTTTAATCTGATCATTGTGCTTTAAAGAAATAATATTTTTGATCAATCATAGTGATCATCTGAGCATAACATGCTATTTTAGGAGGGACTGAGTGCGTATCAGAAATACCTCTATGGAATGTCAAAATCGACAGACCTACCCAAGAGGACAACCATATCTGAGTGAGCTTTAATACAAAAAGGGTTTGTGTGCCGAGACTAAAATGAAAAAGAGAGGGGTAGTTGTTGTGAGCTAAAAGAATTGACGAGAGTTGTGTCAGGATTAAAAGAATATGAAAATCCTGTTCAAAACTTACATAATCCGGGCATACCACATAATCTATTAGTTCTCGATTTTTTGGAGACTAATATTGAAAAAGGCAAAGCTCAGGCCAATTCTTGTCACAACCCCACCAACTACTCATTTATCTCTCAACAGATAAATGTTTCAATAACATTTGGGCCACACAACTCATCATCTATCAGTTTCTCATTCGGAGAAAGTTGATATTGAAATCAGAAGGATATATTGTGACAGCAGTCAAATTCAAAAACCCAGGTTAGCTTTTATTAAGATTATATTAGTGTTATTAAAAGTAATTTATAAGATTAGGAGTTAGTTAGGTTAGTTTAGTTGAAAATTTTTAAGAATTTCCAGCA
>NW_020203338.1:0-1793 GCF_001531365.2 Cynara cardunculus var. scolymus | reverse complement strand
TTTCTTTTATTCCTCATTATTTCCCCACTCAAATTTCAAAACTCTCTCTTTTTCTCTCCTTAGAAAACTCAAGGGTCACCTTGAGAACCATCCTTCTCCTTCATCCATTTCTGCCGAATTCTTCATCCATCTTCATCATTTTSRAAAGATTTTGAAGATACAACAATCCTCTCATTCATAAACAAGGTAATGCATTCATCCCATCATCTTTTCTTGTAAGTTTTTGAAAGAAAAACCCACTTTTATGCATTCTTCATCTTCTATTCTCTATGTTTCGAAAATATTGAGTCTTAAGGTGAGATTATACACCAAAAACATGTAAAAWTGTTTATTTGATGGTGGTAATCCATGACCCAAACATTAGAACTCAAAAAGATAGGTAGAGTTATGATYTTATGTGAGTTTATTTCTTAAAACCTCATATTTTGGTGCTGACAAATTATGTGCATGTGCACAAATCGYCCATATCTTGTAAATGGCTTGTTCAAATGTTATGAGGTTTCATCTAAAAGTTTATTTATTGAGTTAGGGTTGTAATGCAATTGGTCTCACTCAAAAACATTGAGGTTTGACCCCCCAAATGCTCAAAACATGGTATATGTGCATCTGAGAGTTTTTCAGTAGGTAAACCCTACTTTGAACAGCCATAACTCTCTAGATAATCATCCAAAGTTGTTGATTTTTCTTCTGGATGTTATCTTAATGAGTTACCTTTCAAATGCCACCGATTTCATTCAATATTGTGATGATTGGAGGTTTTAATTACTCAAAATAAGATAAACATGCAATCTGTCCGATTCTGACAGATTTGTATATGTGTGTTCCATCGACCATATCTCTCTCAAAACTCGATGAAAAGGGATTATTCTTCTTTTGAGAGTTAACTTTATGGGTTATCTCCTACATGCAAGTGGAATCACATGAAATTTTGGAGTTTTGATCTCCAAGCACCTAAAACACTATAGGTGTGCAAACTGTGAAACCACCAATAGGTAACTCTTACTTTGAATGCTAATATCTTTCTACTTACTTGTTCTTAATGTATTAATCTTCTTCTAAAACGTTCTTTTTTGAGGTAGGATTCATTTTAATCCAGTTTCACTCAAAAATATGATGTTTTGAGGCATGAACCAATTTATTTAAGTTAAGTGTGCAATCTGTCAACTAATGACAGATGTGTGCATGTGACTTTAAGGTATCATATCTTCCTCTCAACTCATCCAAAATGAGTTATTCTTCGTTTAAAAGTTTGGTATAAGTGTTAGGTTTTCAATCCAACTTGAATTTCTGCAGAACACCAAGTAGAACTCTTTTAATGAGTGTTTTACTAACATGGTGTAATCTGCCATTTCAGTTGTGATAAGTTGTATTGTATAAATTATTTGAATCATGGGAAATGCATGAAATTTGGTCACGATGACTATAACTCAGTGCTATAAACCATATAAAAATATGGGAAATTATCTCATTTTTGAAGTCTCTTTATTTTGATCATCTTATGTATCTTATGTTTCTGTCTAGAATCAAGATTTCTGGATTGGTTGAATTTGTAAAATTTGATCTTTTATTGGATTATAGCATCATTTCCGGTATAAATTAATTCATTAATGAGCATATGGACATTATGTATATTTGGACTATGGGACATAAGTAGTTAAATATGGACTTAGGATTTATTAAACCCCATAGATAGAGATAAATCAATAAGTGATGGTTTTGGATATTCCTATTGATAGGGAATCGTTGAAGTAGCGCGGTATTCGGATCGTATCTCTTTTTCTTGCGAAGCTCTA
>NW_020203337.1:17870-21055 GCF_001531365.2 Cynara cardunculus var. scolymus | reverse complement strand
TATACGGATGAGTGCATCACGAAAACTAAACAATAGTTTGGATATACGGATGAGTGCATCACAAAAACTAAACAACAGTTTGGATATACGGATTTCAAGTTTTGTAATGAGTTATAAGTATATTGGATTAGAAACCCAATATATGAGAAATTATTTTTCCATTCGATCTTGCGAATATGCCATATTAATCTTTAACTTCATAATTAGTTAACCTGCAAAATAACCACATAAACTCATRATTCAAKGCTAAACTAATGTTTCAGAATTGTGGTTCACCCGTGCTGCATCGCGCGGGTACACCACTAGTTCTAAGTATATATGTGAACCAACAGAAGACAATTGGAATTTCAATGAGTTGTCAAAGAACCGAAGGATAAGAAATCCTCCTCTGACTTTAGTGTGACCAGAAGCTCTGGTCATGCAATTAGAAACTCTGGTAGTGTAACCAGAGGCTATGTTCAGAGGATCCAGCATGATTGTTGCTATTAAGTATTGTTTAGAAGCTTCCACTGTATCATTAAGCGTTTGTTAGATGGTGCACTTTAGTAATCAAATTTATTAATGTCGCAGATCTCTACAATGTCTTCCGATCCTAGTGAATACTCAGCCGATGAATCCGGTTACGTGGTTGGTCGCTCTAGGAGGAACTTAGCTCGCAATGAAGAGATAGACCCGTACGAGCAAGACACGGCGACTAGTGAAGAATCTGCCACTCCACAAGCATCCTTCTTACCCCCAGCGGAGCCAGCACCCGATGTTCCACCAAGAACCTATCATGGCTCAAGAATCAGGGTTACACCTAGGAAGAGTGTCCCACTACCACAGTGTGTGACATTTGAAGACTCTAATAGGGTCGTAGGGGAGTCATCCCGACCCCGGTTGGGAAACAGAATAACTCAAATGGTAACCGGGGTACCTGTATCCTGCACTCGGGGCATGAATCCGGTAGAAAGGGATTGGATGAGGAGAATTGCATCCGATACACAAGTGCATCAGACCAGACTGGGATATCACCGTCACATCCTAAACAACCTATCTAATGTTATAGAAGCACACCACCAGAGCATAATAAGGAACAGAGAGGCTGTTGTTGCAGCCAGGCGGGAGATTAGGAAGCTGTATGGATGGTTGGTCGTTTGTGGTATGATGATGTTTTTACTGGGAATAGCCATAGGATGGATGTTGTTCTAGAAGGAGAATTAAGGATAGGATACTCACTCTTTTGTGCTGTTACTAGGGATCCTGTTTTGTACCTACCAACGTATAACAATGCATGAATACCTTTGGAAGAATGCTTATTTATGCTAATTCCTTGTATGAACGAGTTTTCTCTAGTTCGGTTGTAGCAATGTTTGATTATTCACCATGCGAAGAACATTTTTGGTATCATTGCTTAACTAAGAGATATCATCATAGTATTACTATATTAATGATGAACTCCAATTTGTTTTAATCCATAGAAAATGCCGCCAAGGAGAGAAAATACCGATATTGCGTGACTTGTGTCAGATCAACTCCTAGCCGCACTTCCCAACATAGTTAGTCAAGTGGCTGCTGGCTTGAATGCCAACCAACCATCAAACTCCGAACCTAGACCTCCCAGAGATTGCACTTACAAAACCTTCAGATCCTGCAATCCAAAAGAATTCAATGGGACTGAGGGGGCTGTAGGACTATTGACTTGGATAGAAAGTATGGAATCTGTTCTCCATATCAGTAAGTGTTCTGAAGCAAACAAAGTGGAGTATACGGCATGTTTGTTGCAAGGGCGGGCACTTATCAGGTGGAATACATTGGTACAGACTAGAGGTCGAGAAGCGGCCAACCAACTTTCATGGGAGGGGTTTAAGAAACTCTTTAAGGCCGAATATTGCCCCATAAGTGAACTTCAAAAGTTGGAAATGAAGCTATGGAATCTGGAAATGAAAGGGGATAAAATATCTGCATATACGGCTCGATTTCATGAATTGGCGAACCTAGTGCCACATCTAGTAACGCCAGAGGAAGTCTGAATAGAAAGATATATTTGGGGATTGTCTCCAGAGATTCGGGGAAACGTTACCTCGGCCAATCCAAAGACTCTTTAGGAGGCAATAGATATTGCCACCAAGTTAACAAATAATGCTATTCGATCTGGAGGATTTGCTAAGGGAAAGAGAAAGATGGAGGAGCATGGGATCAAAGAATTGGGAGAAGATTTGACAGAAGCAGGAGGGTAGTAAGGAATTTTGCAGCACAGACGCAGGTGGTAAGACAAGATGACATGGCTAAATGCAATAAATGCAAATTTCCACATCGAGGGAATTGCATCATTTGCCAAAGATCTCACCTAGGGGGTCACACAGCAAAGGATTGCCGGAAACGATTATGTTTCGATTGTGGGAGTCCAGATCACATGAGGAATACTTGTCCAAAGAGGAAATCAGGGGCAAATGCAAGCCAGCCTCGACAGGTCAGTTCCGGAAACCCAGGAAGTCAGGCACGGGGTAGAGCATTTGAGATTGGAGCCAGAGAAGCTAGAGAGGATCCCAACATGGTTTCAGGTATGTTTCCTCTGAATAATGAATTTGCATCAATCCTATTTGACTCAGGGGCAGATAGAAGTTTTGTGTCACTAGACTTTAAGCAGAAAATTAACTTAAAGCCTCAGAAGTTGAAAGAAGCCTTTGTAATTGAGTTTGCCAATGGTCAAGAATTCAAAGCTAGAGACGTAATTATGAAATGCACTCTGAGCTTAGCCAATAAAAACTTTAGCGTAGACCTTATACCGATCGAACTAGGAAGTTTCGACGTAATTGTAGGCATAGATTGGCTATCCAAAAATCAAGTTGAGATTGTATGTTCAGAGAAGTGTATACGGATTCCTCAAGATGGAATGGAACCAATTGTGGTCCAGGGAGACAAGTTGGATCGAAAGATTAAGATGGTATCTTGCATGAAGATGCGAAGGTATCTGAAAAAGAATTACACCGCATATCTGGCACATGTGATTGATGGAAGGGTCACGGAGAAGAGTGTTGATGATTTACCTGTAGTTAGGGAATTCTTCGATGTATTTCCTAAGGATTTACCAGGCCTACCGCCACAATGGCAAGTCGAATTCGGTATCGACTTAATTCCTGGAGCCGCCCCGGTGGCAAGGGCACCTTATCGCTTGGCACCATCGGAAATGCAAGAAATGTCAA
>NW_020203337.1:15407-17680 GCF_001531365.2 Cynara cardunculus var. scolymus | reverse complement strand
TCCAAGGAGCGAAATATTTTTCCAAGATTGACCTACGATCCGGATATCACCAAGTGAGAGTTCGGGAAGAGGACATTCCCAAAACAGCCTTCAGGACCCGATACGGTCATTACGAATTTATGGTTATGCCATTCGGGTTAACCAATGCACCAGCTGTTTTCATGGACCTAATGAATAGAGTTTGTAGACCGTACCTGGATAAATTTGTAATCGTCTTCACAGACGACATATTAATTTATTCCAGAAGCAAGGACGACCATGAGCAACATCTGAGGATAATTTTGGAATTACTCTGAAGCGAGAAATTGTATGCAAAATTTTCTAAATACGAATTCTGGATACAGGAAGTACAGAGTCTGGGTCATATAGTCAATGAAAAAGGAATTCAGGTAGATCCTGCCAAAATTGAGGCCATTAGGAATTGGGAAGCCCCAAGAACCCCTACGGAAATCCGTCAATTTCTTGGGTTAGCAGGCTATTATCGGCGGTTCATCGTAAACTTTTCAAAAATCGCATAGCCGCTCACAACCTTAACCCAAAAGGACAAGAAGTTTATTTGGGGTGAGAAACAAGAGGAAGCATTCGAGACTCTCAAGCAGAAACTATGCAATGCACCAATTTTATCCTTACCAGAGGGTTCGGAAAACTTTGTAGTATGTTGTGATGCATCGCATCAAGGATTGGGATGCGTATTGATGCAAAAAGATAAGGTCATTGCATATACCTCAAGACAACTTAAAGTGCATGAAAAGAATTATACTACGCATGACCTTGAATTAGGAGCATGCACTTAAGATATGGAGGCACTATCTTTATGGCACCAAATGCACCCTTTACACCGATCATAAGAGCCTTCAACATATATTTGATCAAAAGATGTTGAATATGAGGCAACGGAGGTGGGTTGAACTTCTCAACGATTATGATTGCGAAATTATCCGGGGAAAGCCAACGTGGTAACGAACGCCTTAAGCCGAAAAGAGAAAGTGAAACCGTCGAGAGTTCGAGCCATGGGGTTGTTGGTCCAAACAAATCTAAAAACGCACATTCTTGAAGCTCAAGAAGAAGCGTTGAAACCAGAGAACTTAAAGAACGAAACCCTACATCGCCTAGAAAAGGAATTCGAAACTCGAGAAGATGGGGTGCGTTACTTTAGAGAAAGAGTCTGGATACCGAAGAATGACAGTCTCCGGTCAATAATCTAAGAGGAAGCACATCGTTCGAAATACTCAATTCATCCAGGAACCGATAAGATGTACAAGGAGCTAAGAGATTATTACTGGTGGCCAGGGATGAAGAAGGAAACCTTGTACGTGAGTCAGTGTTTAACCTGTGCAAGAGTAAAAGCTGAACATCAGAAACCATCTGGTCTTCTTCAGCAACCGGAGATTCCCYAATGGAAATGGGATCAGATAACAATGGATTTCGTCACAAAGTTACCAAGAACGAGGAAGGGATACGACTCAATATGGGTCATAATGGACCAACTTACGAAATCTTCCCATTTCGTACCTATTCGAGAAGACTTTAGTACGGAAAGGTTGGTGCAGTTGTATATCAATGAGATTGTGTCGCGGCATGGAGTACTTGTTTCTATCATTTCAGATAGAGATAGCTGCTTTACTTCCTCAATTCAAAAAGCACTAGGCACGAGATTGGATTTGAGCACTTCCTATCATCCTCAGACGGATGGGCAAACAGAGAGGACAATCCAAACGTTGGAGGATATGTTGCGGGCCTGTGTATTAGACTTTGGGGGCAGTTGGGATACTCATCTGCCATTGGTTGAATTCTCCTACAATAACAGCTATCACACCAGCATCCAGTGCGCACCATATGAAGCTTTGTATGGGCGTAAATTTAGATCGCCACTCAGCTGGGTGGAAGTTGGTGACAGACAGTTGATCAAACCTGACATTATCCAGGAGACCGTCGATAAAATCTCAATCATCCAAGAAAAACTCAAAGCTGCGAGTGACCGACAAAAGAGCTACGCCGATAACCGGAGGAAACCGTTGGAATTTCAAGTGGGTGACAAAGTCCTATTGAAGGTATCTCCGTGGAAAGGGATTCTACACTTCGGTAAGAAAGGGAAGCTTAATCCAAGGTATGTTGGTCCATTTGTTATTCTCGAAAGAATCGGACCGATAGCTTACAAACTAAGTTTACCCCCAGAGCTGAGTGCCATCCATGATACATTTCATGTATCAAACCTTAAGAAGTGCTTGGCCGACGAAACAATGATCTTACCCTTGAAAGACATTCAAATTAAC
>NW_020203337.1:14550-15197 GCF_001531365.2 Cynara cardunculus var. scolymus | reverse complement strand
TCGAAATCCTTGATAGTAAAGTCAAGCAGTTGAGGCGCAGCAAGATTCCAATTGTGAAAGTTCGTTGGAACTCCAGACATGGACCGGAAGATCACGTTTCGGCGGGTAACTGACAAAGTTAACTTGTGCAATGCCAAATAGTCTTGAAATGCTCCAAATAAAATAAAGTTGATATTTTAAGTTTTGTATTTAAGAATTTTAAAAAATTTCCAAAGTCCCATTTTGTTGGCCAATTAATTTATTAAAGGGTGGAGTTTTAAAATCTTTTATTTAGTTGTTTTGTTTAAATAAATTATAGAGGGGTGGCCTTTAGAGGCCAGCCCATTTCTTCTTTAAAAGCCTTCATATAAATACCCCACTTTCTTTGAAAACTCTCATTTCCAACTCCCAGCTTAACCTGTAACCTCTCTCTACTATCAATCACCCTCCAGCCGATTCCATCTCCTCGCAAGCCTTAAAGGTTCTTGCTATTCTTAAGGATTGCTAAAGATTCTAAGAAAGGGTATGTTTTGAGCTATTCTATCTTCACAAAAATTCGAAAGTTTTCATTCTTCTTCACCTACTCGATTCTTTAGGAAATTTATGGGATTTAAAGAGGGGAGATTGTTCATCAAAGACCTGCAAATGTCTTCGTTAGGATGATAATC
>NW_020203337.1:11505-12810 GCF_001531365.2 Cynara cardunculus var. scolymus | reverse complement strand
TGTTGGAATGAGGTAGGTGAAAAACAGTTGACAGGTCCTAAGATTGTGCAAGTAACGTCTGAAAAGATTGACCAGATTCGAGCAAAAATCAAAACTGCCCAGGATCGACAGAAAAGTTATGCCGACAAACGAAGAAAACCGATAGAATTTAACATGGGTGACTTTGTAATGTTAAAGGTATCTCCATGGAAAGGTGTTATGAGATTTGGGAAGAAAGGTAAGCTTAGTCCAAGGTATATTGGACCATTCAGAATCTGCAAGAGAATTGGACCGGTAGCTTATCAGTTGGAATTACCAGAAGAACACCGCTTAATTCACATCACCTTTCATGTATCAAATCTACGCAAATGTTTGGCAGACTCAAGTTTAGCAATACCACTTTCTGAGATTAAGCTTGACAATAAGCTAAGTTTTATCGAGACACCAGAGGCAGTAATTGATAGAAAGACCAGAGTATTGAGAAACAAGGAGATCAGTTTAGTAAAAGTGTAATGGCGTTTTCATAAGGGTTTAGAAGCAACTTGGTAATTAGAATCTGACATGAGAACCCAATATCCGTGGTTATTTGAATAAGTGAATTCCGGGACGAAATTCTTTTAAGGGGGGAGGATGTTATAACCAAGTTTGAGACAACCTAGGTTGAGGTAATTTATACATGTTTATTATGTGGATTACGTGAAATATGCATATCTAAGTAGAAATGCATGAACTATATATGTGAACATGATATTGTGCATGCATATATGTGAAAATATGGCATGACATATATGATTTATACATGTATGCATGAGGTGGGAAGCATACATAAGGTGGTGCACAATTGCGATAAGTTATTCGGGTGAAAACATTCTTATATTATTTAAAAACTTATACCTTCATGGTTAAGAAATCATGAATTTTATAATGAAAAACCCACCACCMAAGGTTATTTCTATTGGATAAAGCTTTCACCGCCTATGAGTTTTATAATTAAAATAATCTCCACCGCCATGGTGAGAGTATTTAAAGAAATAAAAAAATAACATTCTATCTTATCATTTCATTTGAAGAAAAATCTATTGAAAGAGAAAAATAGTGTTGTGGCGGTGAGAAGTGTTCTTGAACAAATCTTTTGTTCAAAGCTGTTTGAAGAGCTTGTGATTTGTTGTGTATTTTAAAACTGCAGAAACTGTGATTATTAAGGTGAGTTTTTAAACTACCGTTGATTATAAACTGTGAGTTTTATAAATAATGTTGAATTTACACTGTGAGTTTTTGATGACTAGAATCTTTATATATTTTATTATATAAACTGTTGGGTTTTAT
>NW_020203337.1:3008-10430 GCF_001531365.2 Cynara cardunculus var. scolymus | reverse complement strand
TCGAACATGAACTCTTCATAATTACTCTTTTTATGAAAAAGGCTATCTTATTGATTGAAAGTTTAACTAAAGACCATTTTAAAAAATTATATGAGTCAGAAATTCTGGTTAGTGCAACCAGAGGCTCTAGTCGAGGAACTAGAAGCTCTGGAAGAGAGACCAGAGGAGTTCTGGTTCTAGTTATTGAAATATATTCCAAGTATGGTTTGGAACCAAAGACTCGATGGACCAAAGCAGAATCTGATTTTATTCCGCATGTTGTGAAATAATTATGTGATAAATGTTTTGGTGATCTCACCCTGCATTACATAAAAGGGAACCTCACTAGACATCCATGTCTAACCCTCATTTCGTGTTCTTTAAAATATGTGTGCAGGTAAAGATAATAAGGGAAAGAGCATTATGTGAATTACTTCCCTATGTGCTTAGCTGTTTTTGGAAGCATAAATGCTAGGATGCAAGAACATGTACTTTTGAAATGTTGGGTTGCTTATTTTACATTAAAGACATTTGTATTATGGACCTATGTGGGAGAAGACATGTATTCTATGTATAATATATGTGTTATATGCAATGTCAGGATTGGGGGTGTTACAATTTATTGTCCGGATTAATACTTAGATATTTCTCAATTCATAAATCGGACACCTCTTGACCGATTTATTTTAATCCGGATAAGCTTTGAACGATTTAAGAATCTGAACAGTTTTTTACTTTGACTAAAAATATTCGACTCATTTTTACTTTTTACTTTTTATCCTCATTTACTATTCATCGTCTTCTCCGTTCAAACTCCCTGGTTTATCATTCAAGACTTACTTTCTTCTACTGTTTCATCACTGTGCTAATCAAGGTTTACATCATTTGATTCCTTTATACATATTCCTTGATAGTATTGGATTCGTATTGGACTGATTGGACTTAATCTRTGTTCTATTTCGTATTGAATCTTAAAATGAACCGTAAAAGGATAAACATTAATAAAATCAATTTTATTCTTTGTTTGTTTGTGTGTATTTTGATTCTTTTAGTGTGCATTTTGATTTTTTTAGTGTGTATTTTGATTTTTTAGTGTGTAGTGTATTTTGAATTTTTAGTGTGTTTGAATGTTTTCGCGTTGAACGGATATCTCACCGGATAAGGTGATCGAAGTTCATTCCGATCAACCTTAATCCGGTTGATGATTGTCCGATTTAGTTCCTTTTCATTTTTTAGACTTAAGTAGACGAATATGTCAGTCGCCTGACATAAAAACGATTAAGAAGAATTCTTCGTCTGCCTGGTCCTGGATCTACTGGTTTCGAAGACTTCGTCTCTGATGAACAGTTGTGCATAGATATTAAAAGATTAGGATACTCTGCTAAGTTGACTAATCCTACTCAGTTCAAAACACGATTTCTACCTTCCATATGACATCTGTTGTTCTCAATTCTAAATAGATGCCTGACATCGAAAACCGCGGGCATAGAAACATGCAGCAGTTCGTTTCTAAAGTTCTTTCATGGAATAATCTTTTCAAGAAACTATGACTATGCGTTAGTCATATGGAATGAACTAGTAGAGTTGGTTAATGCAAAAAGATTTCCGTCCAAGGCAAGAAAATTTGTGCCTTGATGAATGCAAATGAAGATATTCCGGGCAGACCAAATTCTGAAAAAAAGCCTACATTCGTCATGACCAGAATAAGGCAGCACACAGAATTTGAAGACATAGACTCCATAATGCCAGTACCATCAGATCTTATCGCCTTAGCTGATCAGACCGCTCAGTGCGTAATAGATTATAGGAGAGTGATAGATCCAATAGCTCAACCAGAACCGGTTGAACTTACCCAAGGATCACCCCATGCCTCAGCTGTGAGAGAGGAGGTAGAAATAGAATAGCGTGTTTAGGAACAGAGGTTACCTGAACAGGGAAGTGAGATGAGAGAAAAAGAAATTGAGAGGGGTGAACAGGCGAGGGGAGCATCTGATCAGCAATGTACTTCATTTGACAGTACTTCCACGACTTCTTCAAGTTCGGAAGCTACTGAAACTGATAATGAGGCAGATTCTGGTGATGATCAAGATAATGATGATGATGGAGCATATGATCGTGTTCAATCTATTCCTGCACAGAATATTCTTGCTCAGAATATTCCTATTGGAACTCTTGTTGATGACATTAATGRMATATTTCCTGAATATTCAGAACAACAACCTTGTCCAAGTTTACATTCTTTGTCATTCAACATTGAAGAATGCGATGATTACGATCGTATACTTCAAGATCTATCTGATGAAGGAGGAGATGAGGGTGTGTTTGTTAAAAATGAAGAGAGGTTGAGAGAAAGGGAAGAAAAAGAATATGGAGAGCAGAAAAAGAAGATCAAGCTCCTTCCCAAGCTGAAACACATAGTCGGGCACCCACATCTGCTACTAACATTCATTCGTTGAATGTTTGTATTGAACAAGACATAGCTAGCCTAGTTATGCAAATGCACACCCCACCCATCCACCCAACTGGTTCTCAACAACCAGTTGTTTCAATTTCACAAGGGGATAGAGCACAACTGCTAACTACTTCTCATTTGGAGAATGTAGTTATTGAAATAAGTAGGCCGCTGCCCCAGCCTATGACTTTGGTTCTGTGCACCTCGAGTCTAGAGCCGATACACATAGGTACAAATGAGTCAGGAGCATCTGTTGCTCCAAGTGCAATTCTTAGTGAACCTGCCGGAACGACCGGAGTGGTGTCTTTTGACATTCCACAAGGACAGGTCGGAAGTCCTACCAATTCTAACATTACGCCAACATTGAACGTAGGCACAACAGTTTATTCAACTGTTGTTACAACTGGTATTCTGAGTGAACTAGGTGTGAGTTTACCCGACTTCGTGTCAAGGGAATATTTGGACGCCGCCCTAAAGGCTATTCAAGATAATTTGGATGCTCAAATGGCCAGTTTTAAAAGACTTTTGAAGGGAAAGGGAGTTGTAGAAAAAGAGCCACTATCTGCGCCATCACCACCACATGTACCTGAACCGTCAGTACCAGATCAATCGGTGGATGAACTCAAATCGTTATTATATGCAAAATTGATGGCATCTCAAAATCCAGATGTTGAAGATGCATATTTGGTCGGTCTCTTACGTCAACAATTAGATGTTAACCCTTTTATTCGAGCCTTAGAGTTTTTGGCTTTTCAAGATGTGGTTACTGCTAGCTTCTCTAAAGTTAGTAAGTTAATCACATCCAATACCCAAGATCTAAAAAGTTCAATGGATGCCCTAGCTGAACGGGTGTCTACCTTAGAAGAAACTTGCAGGTCTCATGCCATTTCCTTTAAACGAAGGCATGACGATCAGGATGATCCAGATAGTCATGAGGGGGAGAGAAAGAGACAAAGATTGGCCGAGTCATCTGAGCAAGGTGCAAGGGTTGGAGAGGAGCCATCAACTCAGGATGTTATTGCTGAAGCTTATGCCCCGGAATCTGTTCGGAAAAGAACAATTGAGGCCATTGTAATTGAAGATGAAGAAATGGAGACAAGTCCTACGATCGAGCCAATGGTTGAAAAGTCGGCGGACTCCACGGTAGAAACAAGGATGTTATTGGACTTGTCTGCCAACGTAGGTTTCAACGATGTGTTCTCTACTACTCTGGGTGGAGAGCAAGATTTTGGAGAAGACATTGACAACATTGACGAGTCGACTGGGATCTATTTTGATTTTGAAGCTGATATAGATGATGAAGATCCAGTCTTTCATGTTCAAAGTGACCATCAGACTGCTCCAGAATCTTCCACTGCAGCTTTACCTGATGTGTCTGACATCCCTGCTCAAAGAGAACAAGTTGATCCTACTGAAATCTTCACTAGAGATTATGTGCCATTCCATATCAGAGCAAATTTTCCTGGTTATGATCGAGCAAGAATCCGAGAGCCATATTTAGAAGATGTCTACTTTGGAATTTTCATCCAACATCGAAAAGCTCTGAGCGGTGATAAAGTTCTTGGCATTCATCGTCAGACGAAAGATTACCGCATTGAATACGGATATCTTTTGAAAGCAAAGTGCCTACCAATAAGTGAAGTGCGTACCAAGCATCGGATTGTAACGATTAAACAAATTGATGCTCAAAAACTTTTAAGAATCTGGTATCCTGTATTTACAGTTACTAGGCAGGATGGTCAGATTTGGAGGTTCAGCGAAGCAGATTTTTCAAACTTATATTTGGATGATCTTGAATACATGTACTTTGAACTCAGAAACATGATGAACAGAAAGGAAGGAGAACCGATTGCTCTTGAGGCTATCAAGAGATGTATGCGTTGTCATGTTAAGCTGGCGATGGTCATTGATGTTCAAATGGGCCTTGAAGACAATCAACGGATCATCAATCTGAAAAGACCAAATCAAGAATTAGAAGATATTTATGTTTATCCTGTCTATATGATTCTTGAGAAGCCAGAGTTCGGGGTCATCTACTTTGCTCAACTTCAAGTAAAGAAATTCATGAGATTTAGTGAGCTGAATAAATATTCTGATGGTACGATAAGATTAGTGAGAAGGGCACTTCACTTGAAAAGGGTGAATAATGACAGAGCTGCTGAATCAGAAAGGATGAGCTCCAAGGAAAGATATTTGTTGGTCAACGCGATAAATTTGCTCGAGGAGAAAATCCAATACAGGAACGCTTTGAGAAGATTAGAGAAAATTCTTGGACTTCGAAAGACGAAATTTACAAGAGTCCAAACTTGAATCCAAAGGGGGAGAATGTTGGGTTTGAGTAAGAGCTTTAAAGTTGTATTCGAATTTCTCCTTAGTTTTCTTACCTTGTAATAGTGTAGCTTTTCTATTTTCCTTAGTATAAATAGTATTTTCATTGTAATTGTCATTACTAAGTAATTAGCAGATTGTAATCAAGATTTGAGCTGTAATTTTCTCTCTCACAATCAAATCAATCTTTGATGATATTCTCTCTACTATTCTATTCATCTTGATTCTTGAAGATCTTATCATGTTTGTATGAATCTTGGACTTCATAGTGATGTTCAATTCAGACTATTCAGAATATGTGGGAGAAATAAATGAAGATCTGTAAGTACAAGTTTACTGATTCAGACAATGAAAGAATAATGAATTCTATATCAATCAAAGACAAAAAACTCAGAAAACAACTTTGAATAAAAATGAGCGTATTATCACCGAAAATGATTTTCATTTAAGAGACGTGATAATAACAGCTTGAAGAATAGTTGAAACAGGTATTAGAATTATGTACGACGAGAAATTACGCAAGTAAAATATCAAGAAATACCTGATCAGAAAAGTTACTCATTTCAAAAACAATTCAGTTTCCAAAAACATTTATCAAACTCTTTTCAGTAACTCCCCGTAGAAAATAGACTTAAGTAATATTATTTTCAGCTCAAAAACCAAAAATGAAAACATTTTGGCTCGAGTCTTGAACTGATTTGTTCAGAAGCCATAATTCAGACATATTACACACTACCCCTGTATTAGTGCATCATACATATGATTTTCTCAGTAGAGCATATAACACACCTGCAAAACAGATTAAGTAGATTTTGGTACCCAAACAAACTTGGGTCCTACTATGTTAGTATTGGGTTCGGGAATGTTGTAACTGCCAAATCATCTACTTCTATTAGATATATTCTTTTTGGCACTTTTAACAGGTAGATCAGATAAATAGTAAGATTCATACCAGTCATTGGCATACCTATTAAATCCATTCCAGCTATACTGAGAGTTGTCTCCATACCGTTTGTTGAACCTTTTCTTATTAACAAAGTCATTGGTTCTGCATATTGAGCACATGATTCTCCTCTTGCTAAGATTGATCAGATCATTAGTGGATCTTACAATGCAAGGAAGAATAGGGTTAGTAACAACAGATTTATGAGACAAAGCAGAACCAGCTTTATCGACCCAGACATGTTTAGCTTTTGAAAAATAATTGGGTGATCCAATGACATACCCTTGAATACTGATTTGAAGAACGAGACTTGTTCTTAGAAACAGTTGATTTAGGGATGCTTGAATAATTGTTAGATTTAACACTTGAACAGTCATAAAAACTAGTTTTACATTGAGATTGAGAACCAGTTGAGCTTTTAGCAGTTGAAAAGTTTTTTACTTTCTTAAGTAACTGGTCTCTCTCATCAGCAACTAAATTGTATTTCTTTTTCAGTTCAGATCTCATGTTCAACTCAGTAACAAGTTATGTCTCTATATCAGACAATTTCTTTGAAGATTCCAAAATCATACCTTCTAACTCCTTCTTCAGCTTTTCAAACATTTTCCTTTCTTTCTCAAATTCCTTTCTCTCTTCATCTAAACTTGCCTTTTCATTTTCAGAAGCAATGTCAAGCCATTTCTTCTTCTCTGTAAGCTCTTTGGCAATTGCTGCATATTTCTTAGCACTATTTTTCTTTTTAAGAGCAAACAGTCTCATCTCTTCATCTAGTGCTTTCTTCTTCTGAACAACATTGTCAAACAATTCCAAATTCTTGATTAGACATTCTTCTTTAAACTCTTTCTTCTCTTTATCAAACTCGGCTCGTTCCATGATGATAACTTGTTCAAAATCAGAAATTTGCTTTGAAAGTATTTTGGCATTTAGCTCCAAAATGTTCATCTTGCTTTCAAAAGATTTTCGTTCAGTATCAAATATTTTCTTAGCTTCTATCATCTTTTCCTTTTCTTTCTCCAAAACTTTCCTTCCAGCATATCAAAACCTTTTCAGCTTCTATCATCTTATCTTTCTCTTTTTCCGATAATTTCTTTTCATCAGCAACTCTCTTCTCAACTTCATGAAGTTTCTCTGTGAGCTCTTCAATCTCTTTATTCTTCTTTTCTTGAGAGTTCCTTTCAATATTCAGTTCATTTTCCGCTATACGGATTTTATTTACCAGATCTTGATTTGCTTTGCTCCAATTTCTCACTTTTTCATCTAACTCTATTCTTTCATAATCTAAAGTTTGCTCAAGATTTTTAATTCTATACATGAAATTGTCTTCAATACGTTCTCTAGTTTCTATACGCTCCCATTTTAAATCTTTAATAAATTCCTTGTTAGCATGATTTTCAACAAACACACTCACATAGTTGTCTTTATAATTCTGCAAACTTTTCTCCAATTCACAAATCATTTCTTTCAAATTCTTATTTTCCTTCTTAATAAATGATGCCATTTAAAAATTCATGATTTGATCAAAAAGAATCTATGCAGCATACGAAATCGATTAAATAAATACTTTCCAAAAATATCTCAAAAATCTCAGTCGATTCCGAAAATTCAGTCTTTGCAAACAATTTCCTTAAAAAAATGGTTAACAATTCACACTATTGTTAGGACCTTTAGATTCAGCTTGATATTTAATCACTTACTCTGGATGAACTCTTAGAACGATTAC
>NW_020203337.1:0-1858 GCF_001531365.2 Cynara cardunculus var. scolymus | reverse complement strand
GTAGTACTTCACTTGTGCACGCATGACCTCGATAAGCCTTTTAAGCGACAGAGCATAGCTTGCAAGACCTCCTCTCCATGTATTTGTTGAGAATTTTGTACAAGAAGATCAAATCAAATACACAGAGGTTGTGGAGGTCAGCATCTGTGAACGTGTACAGGTTGCCGTCATTCCTGTTCACAACGTATTGAGCATAGAGCACCTTCCTCTTCAGAAGGGTCCTTGGAGAAATAGTTTCAAGAGACACAATCACGTGTTCTGAGAAGACTTGCTCACGTGGCCTAGTTAGCTTAGAGAACTGGAACTTGGCATAGGCAGAAGGAATACCTGTGAGCTCTGGATCATAGGGGGGCTCTGTGTCTACTACAGAGTATCTCCACATCAAAATCTCTTCCACAGTAGTAACAGGTTTTGTGCGTACTTGTTGCATGGGAATCTTGCTCATTGATTCAAATATCTCAGAGACCCTTCCTACTGTGGCGGACTCTGGCACTTTGGCTTCCTCTTCTTCAAGAATTGGCCTCTGGGTTGACCCCTCTGCAAGGTTAGGTTTGACGGTTCCTTGCAGAGCGTCGAACGTACCCGTGGACGTTTCTCCTTGGACTTGTGGGAATTTTGATGAAGAGCCTTCTCCTGCTCTAGGAATGGGGCCTCTGCCCTTTCTTGCTTGAGCTTCTGCCAAGGAAGCCTTTAATGCTTGAAGGAGCTCTGGGTCGTCATAATCTTCTTCGTTTATCTGCACCAGCGACTCTAAGCTTGACGACCCCTTCTGTGGCGATTCCTCTACAACTTTACCTTTGCCTTTGCCTTCAGGCTCTGGTGCCTTTTCCTTGCCTTTTGAGAACAAGGCAGCTGTAGAGTCCACTATCTTGACGCCTTTGGCAGAAGTCTTCTTTGGCTCATCTTTCTTCTCGGCCTTCTTCTCCCCCTCATGACGATCATGGTCATCATTTCCTTGATCGTCATGGTGTTTGGTAGCTTCTACCTTGCATGTTTCCAGGGGAGCCTTCTCCAATCTCTTCAAAATCTTGGTGGCCGCCTTCTTCATTTTCTTAATGACCTCCTCTGCGAGCACAGAGGCGTGGCTTATGTCTATCTCTGTCGACCACTTCAACTTGGAGACGCTTTTGTAGATTTCGCTTCTAAGGAGGTCTCCCTCTTTCACGAGCTGAGAAGTGCAGTCTCTGATCGCCGTGTTAGAGGCTCGGGCCTCTTTAAGAAGTTGGTCTGTATGTTTGCGCATGATGTCTCCCAGAGCTTCAACCATCGCATCAACCTCTCTGCGAGTGGCTAGATGGTTGATATTGGCCCTGGATGACTTGGTATCCACGCCGTAAGTGACTGCAGAAGCAAACATTTGCTTGATTTTGTCTTTGAATTTGGAGTAGTCTGTATAGCCCGCGGAGACGAAATCAGCGGCAAACTGGGCGGCCAACTCTGATAGTTCTGTCTTTAATGTCTGGATTGAAGAAGGATTGAGGGTCAGAGCATTGAACGCCTCTGTGAGATCATCCTTCTGTAGTACAGAGCTCTGAAGGGTTGAGAGTGTTGTCTTGAGTTCTGCCATTGTAGAGCTCAACTATTTCAGAGCCTCTGTGATGGGGGCGAGGTCTTCTGTCATCATGCGAGAGATGAACAAGCTTTTCAACTCGTCCAACTTTTGGAATACCGCTGTGGCGAAGGTTTGAAGCTCCCCCTTCGTCACGTAGGCATCCTGGGTACCTAGATCACCAACACATGGTGACCTAGTAGCCTCGGAGCGTGAGGCGCCCTCAGCAACTGGTTTTTCGTAGTCTGCTCGGGGACTTCCACCAGATCCTCGAACTTCTCCAAGAGGAGAGCCTACTGGTGTTCTGTA
>NW_020203336.1:13533-20654 GCF_001531365.2 Cynara cardunculus var. scolymus | reverse complement strand
AGCTCAAGTCTGTTAAAAACTCACAGCATGATATTAGACTATTTATGCTATGATTTTAAATCGATCAAGACAGCACAAGACTAAGCTGCTCAAGACTGTTTAAAAAAAATGTTCACTACACTAAGCTTAATCCTATGATTCCAACAGCATGTACATTTCCAGTGTTTCAGTTGTGCAGCTTGTAAAACACTACGTTAGAAACCTGCCCACACAATACCAACAAGCACACCCCAGATATCACAACAAACAAAACTAAACACCCCTGTATTCGATTTACAGTAATCAATCTTGAATCACAAACAAGTATTTAAATCACTCAAAGCAGGTGTAACTCAGGTCAACAAAAAGTAACAAATTCACTCTTCGTTACATAACAAAGTATATGAATCTGAATCTCCTTCAGCTTCTTTTCATTCCTTTTCTWATCTACTAAAAATAACAAATAGAAGCAGATTGCCTGTTATGACAGAACCAACAGAAACAATACGTATAGAATGAGTAATTTTAAAATCTGTAAAGATGAAGCAAAAATTCTGCTACTTATGCTCCAGCAAAAACAACAAGATCTCATCAAAGTTCTGCTTCCAAGGCATTGACACAACAAACAGCAACGTTGAATGAAATTGCTAGTCTTGAGCTTTCCTTGAAAGCTAGTAAATTACTAGTCTCGAGCAATGAACAAAGCTTAATACAGCTGCAGTTGAATGAAATTCCAACTCTGCAAATGATCGAGGCACAGCTATATACAACCCTTTAGTCAAGTGAATATCAATCCAAAATCAGCTGCGACTGTTACTAAAACTTCCTATGTAGTTCTCCAATCCTTGCCTTTCTACTCATTCTTATGGCATACTAATTAACTCTTGATTCAAAAGCAATTGAAGCCTTAGAGAATGAACTTTTACAGATAATTCTGTTTGTGATGAGCCACGAGTTGTAACTATTCAAGCCAATACAGGACCACCACCAGCAAGTATTGTCATCACAGCAGCAGAATTTAGCAATTCATCTTTTACTTCACTGTAACGGTAATTCCTGTACTGTTCAATCTGGTTCTAGATCATCTTTCTAGCCATCCACAGCCCCTGAACCAGAATTAGGGTATAAACCAGCTCCAAATGAATGATGATTTAAAAGATATCGAACAAGAAAGATTGTCTGTGATATATACAGTACTTCAAATTAAATCAAAAATCATTGTTCTATAATCGAGCAAACTGACCAAAAACGAGAACAATGAAACATATTATATGAGAAATTCAAAATTGAATAACGAACATTTCAAAATTCAACAACCTGAGTTCGATTTAAAATGAACGATTTATGAAACCGAGTAAATGAATTGAGCGATAAGATATCCGGATACCTCGATGCACAACCTACTAAGTACTAAATCAGTTGATGAGTGTGAGCGATTTAGAATTCGATCAATCCAATCGAGCTGTTAGCACTTAAACTTACCTTGAATCCGATTGAAGTCGTGAATGATATCCTGAGCGATTTAGAAATTCGGTTGATCTTGATGCCCAAACTGCTAAGTCCTTGAGCGATTTAAGCAAGTTTCTGTCTGATTTATAAAACTCTGATCAAAGATTCAGCGATTTACCAACATATCCGGTCAAAGCTTCTACGAATCCGCTCAAGAATCCGCTCAAAAATTCTGCGATATAAATCCTTATCTGCTCAGATTGTGATCGATTTAGACTTGTCCGCTCAAGGCTTCTACGATTTAAACCTTAATCCGCTCAAGTTGTGTCCGATTTACCTCTTGATCGCACAATCTTTATACGATTTAGACAATCACAAGACTCTATTGCCCTACTTGTTTGTGCGATAAAGCTAACCAATTTAATCAATTGAGCCTAAGCTGCATAGGCCTTGGGCTGAGAGATATAATGATCGATTTAACACAAATTTAATCAACCAAAAAATCAAAATCAGATCAAAAACTATCAAAAACACAAAAAAAAAACAAAACAATTAAAAAAAGGATAAAAAACACTTAAATTTTAAAAAAAAAATTCAAGAACACGAAAATTTAAAATCACAAAATTTTTACCAAAAACATGAAAAACAATGATCAAATTGTAAATATTTGTGTATAACAAAGATTCACAATGAGATTATGCACAGATTGAACACAAATTTAACACAAAACACAAAATTTAAAAAAATAATTAGATCAAAATCTAAAAAAAATAAGAACAAGATGAATACTAAGAAGAATACAAAAAAATCTTCGAAAAACCATGATTTCTCCTGATTTCGAGGAAAATCCTGCTTTGATACCAATTGATAGTCCATTCTTTAATGATCAATCTTCATAAAGCTCTATAACAATGGCAGATCTGATAAACTTTCAAGAACACATATGAGATGAGAATAGAGAGAGAAAKTCAACAATCTTCAAATGTGGTCAACTCTCTTATTACGTATCAAATTTTACAATAAGCTCTCTTCTTGATTTACAAAGACATCACCCTATTTATAGGGTCAAACTTCTAAACATAGTCAAAGTCAAACCTATCTAAGAAAAGTCAAACACGAGACTTTTACAATTATAGACAATATTTAACTTTCAAAACGAATACAATTTATTACTGATTTTTAGTCCTAACAGATTTGCTAGATATTCTCCTTAGATAGTTATCTCCTTATTTAGCTTTCTAGTATAAATAGGTGTTAGGCCTCTTGTAATCGGTTACGCTTTTCACAATCATTTGGAATAAAGTGAATATTTCGGCACTCAAGTATATTCTTTGAATATTCATATTTGTGTTCTTGAGTGTTCATCATTTTATTCATCCACACGACATAATTAGGTTATTCTTAACTTAATTATTAGTGTTATTGAGAGATMTGGGATCAACAATTAGTATCAGAGCCAACTGATTGTTCTTCAATCAAAACGATCATCAAAAACTCTTCATTCGCTTTTTCCATTCATTCTCGAGTTCATAAAAATCTTCTCTAAAAAGCGTATTTTTTCTCTTCCAAATCTTCAATGGCCAACTGGAATTCTGCTTATAGTGTTGGTTCTCTCACCAAACCTCTAACTCTTCAATGAAAAGAGTATCCACAATGGAGAATCAGGATGGTAAATTTTCTGGAGGGGATGGACAGGTTTCTCCTCAGATCTGTCATAGAGGGTCCCTACATACCTCAGACTCTTGTTCCAAGAGTGCAGGAACGAGCACGACAGTAGAAGTAGCCGCTTACTACATGCCCAAGGACGAGAAAAATTAGAATGAAGATGACCTGGAGTGCGTAGAGGCTGACAAAAAGGCCAAAAGATTGATTATCATGGCCATTCCCAATGAAATCTTTCAATCCCTCGATGCAAACACCACTGCAAAGGAACTATGGGATGAGCTGGCAAGTCAACAAGAAGGAGGTGCAAAAACAAAGAAAAATCGAAGAGCTCATTGTCTCAACAAACACACCAACTTGATGGCTCTTCCCGATGAACCGATTCAAAAGACGTACGATCGTTTCAACACATTGACCAATCAATGTCGTCGAAACGACATCTCCAGGACAAAGGAAGAAAATAATGTGTTATTTCTTAAGAGTCTCGGCGATGAGTGGACTCAGCTGTCGATGTCCCTCCAAGAAAATCACGACTTAGACAGCTGGTTACTTCATGACGTCTATGGAACACTTGCTGCACAAGAAAATGATATTATGAAGAGAAAAGGGTCCATCGGTGGACCTCTTGCTCTTGCTATAGAAGAAAAGGATGTTTCAAGGACGTCCACCAGAGACCACAAGAGAAATGGCAAGAAGGCTCTGGTAGTAGAGTCAGAATCTGAAGACGAGACATCCGATTCCGATGATGATCTCAAAGGCTTTGCCAAGCCTCTGGCCTTGATAATGAAACAGTTCCAGAGGAAGTTCATCAAGAAGCCATTTGAACGAAGATACTCCCAAAGGGAGAAGCTTCTGCCCTCCTATGAAAAGAAGTCGATGAAGTTCCATCAGAAGGAAGAAAGAAGAGAGGGAAAAGAAGAAAGAAAAGATAGAAGAGAAGAGAGAAGAGAAGGCAGAGACGGAAGAAAAAATGACCTTCGCTGCTTCAGATGCGGAAAACCGGTCATTTCTCAAAAGAGTGCAGAGGACGTCTGTTGAAGGATGCTGACTATTACAAGAACAGGTATAAATACAATCCTAAAGAGCGAAGCCTGATGGCTGAAAAAGAAAATTGGGTGTCTGATTCTTCGTCTAATGAAGAAGACAAGGCACTCATTTGTCTCATAGTCACGTCCAACGCAGAATCCGCCTCTGACTCTGATGAACAGGTCTGTGAGTCTTCCCTCGATGAAACCAACTCTGCTCCATCAGAACTAGAATTAAGGGTGATGAAACTTTCAGAGGATTTCTTAAAGCTCAAAGAAAAATTAAATTTTGAAAAATATGAAATAATCAAAGCGAAAAAAAAAAGTCAGTTTCTACAAAAGAGGGACTGATCTTCAAACCGAAGAAAAAGCTGAACTCGTTAAAGAAAAGACTCGCATCACATCACTTAAAAAATCAGAGGAATAAAAGCTTCTGGATTTGAACAAGAAAATAACTAAAGACTTAGAAAAGAAGGCAAATGCCTTAGAAGAATTCGAGGCAGAAAGGCTTAACTCAGTTGCTCTCAAAGATTTCTTCCAAAAGGAAAGGGAGATTCTTCATCAGAAGCTTCAAACCAATGTACCCCTGATGAAGAAATATAAAGATGCCCAAAACATCTACAAAAAACTCAACGATCAAAAGGACACTAAAGTGATTGGACTCGAAACAAAGAAATTCACCCTTGAATCCACTTTCAAACTTGGATGCATTCAAAAACCCAACTTTTTCCCAAAACCCAAAGCAAATTTCAAAAGGGCTAAAGTCGATGGAAAAACTGTTCTTCTGAAGACGGGATTTTGAAAATGTGGTGTACGAGAGTAGCACAGGTAAGAATTCTGATGAAGGGAATGATGCCTCCACACTAGAGACCGATGGAAACCATATGGTTAAACAAGAGCCTCTAGTTATCAGTCCCACTTCATCAACAAGTGTTGTTGATGAGAAAGAGAATTTTAGTAAGGAACCGTCTTCTGATGAATTGATGAACCATCCAAGTGATATTGGAAGTTTATCTAAGTCAGAAGCGATGGAACCTCCAATAGGTCACTCTGAATCATCAACCTCTGAACCTATGCCTCCCACAAACATCCATGAGAATTTTGATTTCGAGAAATCCGCGAGAGACTTTCTTGACTCTGAATCTGAAGAAGAAATAGTCTGTGAATCACCAGAGGTCATTGAGGATAAGAAACCTCAAAGTTTCAAGGCCTCAATGAAATCTGATGTTCCAGAGTTTATAAAATCTTCATACAAAGGAAAAGGAAAACTCAGTAACACCAAGCCTGCCAACGATACCTCACAAGGCCCAAGTACTTCATCTAAGTTCATTAAGTTTACTCGCACGCCGAAACAGAAGTGGCCTGCCTCTGAACATTCTAACCAACACTTTTCTTCTCCTTCAGCTGAAAAAAAGAAGCCCTTCCTCAGAAAAGAAATAAAGACCAAGCCTACCACAAATAAAAAATCTGAACTAGATAGGAAGTTTGTAAAAACAACCGATGCTACGACAGGATTTTCATCCCCTGCTTTTACTTCTTCTTCTTCTTCATCGAATAAAAAGAAAGTTAAAAGACATGTCCTAAAAATCCTAACTGCCAATGTTTACTCATCGCTGCATATTTTCCAAGCATGTCTATCGATATAATGCTCAAACCAATGAAAACGTGAAAAAGCCCAAGTCTAAGCGTATGGGAAATGCAAAAAGACCCAAGCCTGCAAAGGCTAAGGGTAATGAAAATCAGCCCACTCCCAGGACGGCTGATGAAAAGAAAATGGTCGTATCTCCGACTAACAAACGAGGACCCATTATGAAATGGGTACCTAAAAACCCTTAACTTGTCTTGCAGGACCAACATATGCAACCATGGTATATGGATTCAGGTTGCTCCAGGCATATGACTGGTGATAAAAGTCAGTTGTCCTCCTTCATCGACAAATCTWGAGGCTCTGTCACTTTTGGAGACAACAGTAAGGGTACCATCAAGGGATACGACACACTCATCTCTATCAACAAAGTGGCTTATGTTAAAGGTCTAAAGCATAACTTACTAAGCATAAGCCATTTCTGCGACAAGGGTCTTGAAGTCAAATTTTGCATGGGTTTCTACATCATCGAAACACAGCCCGGCCAAACCATCATCAAGGCAAAGAGAGAAGGTAATCTCTATCTTCTGGACTTTCATTCGTCTATGGGACAAGACACCCTCTGCCTTGTATCCCATAAGAGCGATGAAAATTGGCTATGGCACCAAAAGTTCTCACATCTGAATTTTGACGTTCAAAGGAAGCTAGCCAAACAGAAGCTGGTCAAGGGGATTCCCGATCTTAACTTTGAAAAAGATCATTTATGCTCAGCCTGCGAGATGGGAAAGCTGAAACAGGCCTCACATAAAAAAAAGTCAGAAACCTCATGCTCCAAACCCTTGGACATGATCCACACCGATCTTTGTGGGCCCATATCAACACAAAGCCTCTCTGGAAAGAAGTACATCTTGGTACTTGTTGATGAATACTCCAGTAACACTTGGGTTGAGTTTGTAAAGAAGAAATCATACGTTCCTCAACTCGTCATCGGGGTGATGAAAAGGCTCCAAGTCCTTCTACAACGCAAACTCATCAAAGTAAGAAGCAACAATGGAATTGAATTCAGAAATGCTAGAATTGATGAATATCTCATCAGTGAAGGTATTTCCCAAAACTTTTCAGCAGCCAGAACTCCACAACAAAATGGAGTAGTGGAGTGAAGGAACATAACCTAAGTTGAAGAAGCAAGGACCATGCTTGCTTCATCGGAGTTACCCATCACCTTTTGGGCTGAAGTGTTAGCTCCATTATTCCTATCTTGTAAGAGTATAGAAAAAGTATATTGTAAGTCTTGACAGAAGGTTATCTCCACAGAAGACAACAGAGGACTAGCAACAGAAGCCGTTTGATCGAACAAGTGAAAAGTGGCAGAACCTCTGATGTGTCTCACAGAGGTTCTGGAAAATGGTCCTCTATCAAAA
>NW_020203336.1:10994-12803 GCF_001531365.2 Cynara cardunculus var. scolymus | reverse complement strand
CTTATCCGAGAGGAATACCCTCAATGGAAAGTGCACATGATCAACTTCCTAGACGAAATTCACCCCAGAATTTGTGATTTTCTCTACAATCCACCTTACGTGCCAATGAACTTGATTCCACGAGTTCCAGTAACTGGTACAACCCCCGAAGTTCCTGAGCACTATGAGCCAAAACCAATTGCTAACTAGAGCGATGAAGAAAAGGTATTGGTTGAACTGGGAAGCAAGTGTAAAAGGTTGTTAATCATGGCTATACCTCATGAGATTTTCAATTGTATTGATCACTGCCATCTGTCTATGGACATTTGGACAGAATTGGAGAAACAGATCGAAGGAGGGAAGAAGACTCTCAAGAACAACCGCACCATTTGTATTGATGAATATCATAGCTTCAAGGCTAAGGAGGGTGAATCCATGTCAGACACATACTCCAGGTTCAATACCTTAATYAKCAATTGCAAGAGATWTGGAGTGATGAGAACTACAGAGGACAACAACTCTATGTTCTTGAAAAGTCTTGGAAACGAATGCATGTATTTGACCATGTCAATGAAGGTCACTTTGGATTTAGAAGTATGGACTTTGGTTGACATGTTTGGTTCACTCAAAAGCCAAAAGTCTCAAGTGCTTCAAATGAAGAAGAATTATGGTGGTCCTCTTTCTCTAGTTGCAGAAGATGGTGGCTCTGGTAAGGGGAGTGAATCAAAGAAGGAAGAAAAGGAGAAGAAGAAGAAGAAAAAGAAGATTCTGATCGCAGAGTGTGAGGAGAGCTCTGAAGAAGAAGTAACAATGAAAGAAATGATGAAGACTCTGGCATTGATCACCAGAGAGTATAGGAAGGGTGGTGAAAAGGAGGAACAGAAGCCTCCACAGAAGATAGTTGAGCAGAAGAAGGAAGAGACAAAAGAAGGAGGTTTCAGATGCGGTATGCTAGGCTACTTTGTTGCTGAATGTTGGTCAAAAGGGCCTAAGGCTCCACAAAAGGGTCCAAGAGATGCAGCCWTCTACAAAAAGAAGGCTGAGTACTATCAACAAAAGTCTTTGCTAGCTCAAACTAGTGAATTAGTCACTGATGAATCCTCAGAAGAATATGATCATAAGGGACTTCTTGCATGGGAAGACTCAGACACAGAGTATGGGATCTTCTGTGGGATGGCAAAAATTGACTCCGACTCTTCTGGCTCAAATGACCAAGAGGTTTCCACTTCTCACTCTTCTGAATCAATTGATCTATACAAAGAGATCATTGATAATCTTGATTCATGCCATTTGGAACATTACAAGCTTAAAGAAAAACTTTCCTTTTATGAGAAAGAAGTCACTCTTCTCACAGAGGAAAGAAATAGATTTTTTAAAATGTTCGAAGAGGCACAAACAAACTTTGTGAATTTGGAAAAGTCCTCAAAAGAAAAGTTTGCCAAAATTGAAAAGGAKTTAAAGAACAAGGTTGATGAGTTAAGGAAAGTAGAGCATGAGAAATGCAATGTTGCTTCTGTCAAAGAKTWYTTCCAAAAAGAAAGAGAGTTTTTGCATCAAGATATTCTTGACAGAGAGCTCAAGATTAAAAAATTTAAAGATGCTCAAAATGATTATAAAAAGATCAAAGTTAACATGGGGAGAAGAGGTCTGGGTTTCTCAGAATTTGACAACAAACCAGATTTTAAATCTAACAAAACTCTTGAGAATACCTTCAGATCTTCAAAAAATCTTAAAAGTAACATTCCAAATACTAAGTCCATTTTTAAAAGACGAAGACTTTTGGTTGCTCCAGACTCAAGAACTTCTTTAATAATGGAAAATGTTGCTTTT
>NW_020203336.1:8445-10101 GCF_001531365.2 Cynara cardunculus var. scolymus | reverse complement strand
AAGAACAATAAGACCAAACCAAAAGATGCTATGGCATACTTCAAACAGGCTAATGTTAAGGGACCCAATTGGAAGTGGGTACCCAAATTAAACGTTCTCTAAATGCAGAAGAAGCAGCATGTGTCTACTTGGGTCATTGACTCAGGATGCTCGAGACATATGACTRGCACCTTAGAGCTTCTGTCATCATACCCAAAGCAAGAAGGAGGTTCTTTGCATTTGGTGGAAATCAGAAGGGGAAGATCAAAGGATATGGAATGATTGTTAAAGGAGAAATAAAGATGAATYAAGTCTCTTATGTGGATGGACTGAAACACAATCTCATAAGTGTCAGTCAGATCTGTGACAATGGTCTTGATGTGCTCTTCAAAGTTAAATTTTGCATTATGTACAAAACTGATACTCTAATAGAGGTATTGAGGGCCAACAGAAGAGGAGATTTGTATCTTTTGTCTTTTGACACATTAGAAGCCAAAAAGGAAGTTTGTCTTGTGTTCTCTGTGAAGAAAGAAGAAGCTTGGCTCTGGCATACCAGGTTCTATCATCTTAATTTTCATACTCTTGACAAGCTGGTAAGGCTTTATTTAGTCAAAGGACTGCCCAATATAAAAATTGAAAAAGAAAATCTTTGTTCAGCCTGTGAAATGGGAAAACTCAAAAGGTCTTCTCATAATCATAAAACCAAGTTTGATCCTTCCTATGAAAAGCCTTTGCAAATGCTTCATGTGGACCTCTGTGGTCCTATTTCTGTGCAAAGTCTTGGAGGAAAGAAGTACATTCTGGTACTCATTGATGAATTTTCAAGATTTACTTGGGTAGAGTTTATTAGAAAGAAATCTCAAGTTCCTTCTATACTAATCAATCTCTTGAAAAGACTCCAAGTTCTTCATGGTCTTCAGGTTAGAGTACTCCAAAGTGACAATGGCACAGAGCTTAAGAATTCTTTGATTGAAGAGTACCTGGCCTCTGTTGGCATCACTCACAATTTCTCAGCCCCAAGGACTCCACAACAGAATGGAATAGTGGGGAGGAAGAACAGAACACTCGATGAAGCTGCCAGAACTATGTTGAATGCCTCTGGGCTACCACTCTCCTTCTGGGTAGAAGCTGTCTTTGTTGCTTGCTACACACAGAATAGGTCCTTGGTAGTAAAGAAATTTGAGAAGACACCCTATTAGCTTCTCCATAACAAAAGACCAAACATCAAGTTCTTCCATGTGTTTGGGTGTAATGCTTTGTACTAAATGATAGAGTCTATAGGAAAGTTTGAGCCCAAGGGAGATGATGCAATTTTCATTGGATATGCATGGGATACTGCTGCATATAGAGCATATATTCATAGGACTCAAATTGTGGTTGTAAGCACTAATGTGAAGTTTGATGATACTTTTCAGGTTATTAAAGATAAGTTCTCTGAAGAGTTGAAAATTCAGGTCTACAAGTCACCAAAATGCCACAATCACCCCAGATTTAGAACAACTCTTTGCAGAGTVGTATGAAGATGACAATGAACCTGACAAAATCTCTGCAGAATCTGTTAGTCAAGATCAAGCTACAAGAGCTAGTCCTTCTACAACTACTATTACAGAGGTAGCTCCTCCCATTTCATCATCCTCTATAACACCTTCCGCAGAAGCTTCTACACCAGAAGCTACC
>NW_020203336.1:5151-7252 GCF_001531365.2 Cynara cardunculus var. scolymus | reverse complement strand
GTAAACCCCAAAGAATCCCATCTAAGTGCAGTGAAGAGAATCCTAAGATATTTAAAGAAGACACCAACTCTGGGACTCTGGTATCCTATGCACTCCAACGTTGATCTCGTGGCTTACACCGATTCAGACTATGGTGGATGTCAAATAGACAGAAAGAGCACCTCTGGAAGCTATCAATTTCTTGGAGGAAAGCTTGTTAGTTGGTCTTCAAAGAAGCAGAATTGTCTATCAACTTCCACGACAGAGGCTGAATATGTAGCCGCTGCAAGTTGTTGCTCACAAGCTCGGTGGATGCAGACTCAGCTACGCGATTATGGCTACTCTGTTGACAAGATCCCCATTCTCTGTGATTCTAAGAGTGCAATTGGAATATCAGCCAACCCTGTGCAACATTCAAAAACAAAGCATATCGATATAAGGTACCACTTCTTAAAACATCGTGTAGAAGAAGGTAATGTCGAACTATACTTTGTCAAATCTGAATTTCAATTGGCTGATCTCTTTACAAAAGCCCTTGATGAGAAAAGATTTAACTTTATTATTRAAAAAATAGGAATGGCATGCTCAGAGTTCTAAATGTTGAATGTCTTACTTTTAATAATCTCTTTTTGTATATAGTTTTACTTCTTTGTTAACCTTCACTTGTTTTCTTAGTTAGCAGGCTTACCTCGCAAAGATATGCAAGGTTTGAGGGGGAGTATAAGCTTAAAAGGAATAAAACCTATTGAAGAAGCAAATGTTTTTTAATCACATAAGTCTTTTCACAGACCCTCTGTGATAACTCTCAGAGGCTCTTTGAACAGGTCTTCTGTCAATACTTTCTTCTTAGAATTTCAAATGGTTTTTGTTTTGAGGGGGAGCCATGGAAGCTGGCTTATAGCGGGAGTTTTTGAATTGAAAATCAAAACCTCAGAAGGTGCTAAAATTTTTGAAGTATCTTGATCTTAGAGGTCAGCTCATTAGAACCTCTGACGCTTCTATCGAAGGCTCTGTGGGTCTTAACTGAGCAAGTGCTCATCTCTCTGAGGATTTTCAAACCGTTTAGGTATACAAAGGTGTAACATGTTAGAAGGCCCCGCACATATCATAGAGGCTCTGTTACCCTTAGGTCTCTGACAAAACTCTCTTCTATAGTTTTGTATTATTGATATGATGCGTGTGGTTCTGTGGATAAGGGTTAAAGTTGAACATGCGCGTGTCAGAAACGGGGGTGCACGTCATCAATCGTGCGTCTTCCCAAAAACACATGACTTATTTTGATTCGTCTTTCCCATAAGCCACTCATCACGTATATCGCCAAACAAACGGTTCACTTTCAAAATTCTTCACTATAAATACTCTTCCCCCCATCATAAACCCCTTCACTTCTCTAAATACTCCAACGAATCTTCCTGCAAAATCTCAAGCTTTCAAACAACTTGCAACTATGTCTTCAAGCTCAGCATCCGCCTCCGCCCAATCCGAAAACAACCCAAGCAATGATGAAGTGAACCAATCTCAAGCGCTGACCTCTCATGCCATATCGTTTTTACAGAATCGATATGAGAAAATGATGTTGGTCAAGAAACCTAACAACTACTTACTTCGCTCCATCCTCAAATGGCTTCCCTGAATACACTTATCCACTATTAGAAATCCTTCGCAACCACCCCATCTATTACGCACTTACTGCAACCAAACCTACCCCTGAAACCTATCTCACCCAATTTCTACTCAGTTCTTACATCTGCACCATGAAAGATGCTGGATTAAGCATAATAGGCTATGCATCACACCCAATAGTCAAATCCCTCGTACCAATGGAGATGAACGTCGTGACCCTACGTGTTGCCCTGCACCTACCTACTCTGGACGATCTTCATTTGGATGTCTTTGTACCAACTCCATCAAATGTAGAATTGATCGAATTCCTCGAATTCCACTCATACACGGCAAAGATGAAAATCGTCAAACGGACTGAATTCAAGAGGAAGGGCCTTCCTCCTATGTGGAATACTTTGTTTTCAATCATCAATTGTTGCTTAACGGGGAAGGTCAGCAGCCACGATCAAGCATCTCATGCCATGCTCTCCATAGTCTATGGAATATACTTCAACTTGCC
>NW_020203336.1:2305-3726 GCF_001531365.2 Cynara cardunculus var. scolymus | reverse complement strand
CTTGTTCTCCTCTTCTCCGACGACAGAGGCTCTTACACCTCTAACAGAGGCTCTGAAGGAGTTGACTTCTACAACTTCTGAACTCAAGGCGACCTTATCAACCCTTCAGAGCTCTATCCTCAAAAAGGATGATCTCATAGAAGCCTTCAGCGTGCTGTCTCTCAATCCTTCTTCCATCAACACACGAAAGACAGAACTGACAGAGGTCGCCGCCCAGTACCCTGCAGACATAGTTTCCGCCGGCTACACGGACTACTCTGCCTTCAATAATGAAATCAAAGAGATGTTCTCCTCTACGATCACTGTTGGCGTTGACTCCTCATCCTCCAGGGCTAACATTAACCATCTAGCCACTCGCAGAGATAGACGCAATGGTTGAGGCCCTCGGAGAGACCGTGCAGAAACACCATGACCATCTTCTCAAAGAGGCCCGAGCTACTAACGAATCCATCAGAGACTGCACGAAGCAACTCGTCAAAGAAGGTAACTTATTCCGAAATGAAATCTATCGTTGCGTCTCTAAAATAAAATAGGCCACAGAAATGGATATCAACACCGCCACTCTGAATGCTGAAATGGTAATAGAGAAGATGGAGAAGGCGGCCTCCAGAGTTCTCAGGCGCTTGAAGAAGGCTCCCCTCACCTCGGGCAAGGAAGAAGCGAATCAAATCCATGATGATCAGGGAGGCAATGACTCTGATCGTCATGAGGGGGAGAAGAAGACTGAGCCAAAGAAATCAACCTTTGCCAAACCATTGAAAATAGTGGACTCTGCTGCAGCCCTATTCTCCAAAGAAAAATCTCCAGAGCCTACGGGGAAAGTCAAGGGTAAAGTGGTAGAGGAGTCACCAAAGAAAGGGTCTAGCTCTGAGACACTGGAGGAGATCAATGAAGATGAATATGACGACCCTGATCTGGTTCAAGCTCTCAAGGCATCTTTGGCAGAGGCTCGGATGAATAAAGGCAGAGCTCCCATACCTAAAGTCGGAGAAGGCTCTTCCAAACTTGCCAAAATACCTGAAGAGACGTCCATGGGTACGTTTGATGCTCTGTTAGGAACAGTTAAGCCAATCCTACCACAGGGGTCTACCCAGAGGCCTATACTTGAAGAAAACACCAGAACGCCAAAGTCTGCTACGGTGGGGAGAGTCTCTGAAATTATTGATTCGATGAACAAGATTCCTACGCAGAAGATGCGTACAGAGCCCGTAACCACTGTCGAAGAGATTCTGCGGTGGCGTTACTCATCCACGGACACATATCCCCCTTACAATCCAGAGCTAACTGGCATGCCCTCTGTCGAAGCAAAGTTTCATTTCTCTAAACTCATCAATAAAGTTTATCTTTTACATGGATAAGCATTATAAACAAGATAAATTATAATTCCAGCTGTTGATTTGTCATCTCCAGCTGTCATTATC
>NW_020203336.1:0-1597 GCF_001531365.2 Cynara cardunculus var. scolymus | reverse complement strand
CCATTTGGCTGCACAGGTTCCATCCCAACACTATTATCCACAATCCTATCTTTGGGTTTGTTTTCTTGGATAAGGATGAGATCCTAAGATTCTTCGATCCGAAAGAGGCGCACAAATATTCAACAGAGTCCCTCGAATGGGTGTTCAACTTGGTGGTGGCAGAGGTGCAGAAAGGGCGATTAAGGGCGGATGAAATAACGAACCTTCTGGAAACCAACAAAATACAAGTCTCATTCAGGGAATGGATCTTCAAGGTCTACAAGACTGTCAAGACTGATCTGCAATATGTTGTAGACGATTATCCAGACTCTGCTGTTGAGTAAACTCTTGTAACAGTATAGGCCTGCACAATTTTTTACTTCTTTCAATAATATAATTTTTTTTTGCAGAGGATGAGTTTATTCTCCTCTTGTATTTTTTCCTTTTGTCAAATCTTGCGCCTAACTGTCCACAATTACTTTTTTATACTTAGGGGGAGATTGTTAGCTCCATTATTCCTATCTTGTAAAAGTATAGAAAAAGTATATTGTAAGTCTTGACAGAAGGTTATATCCACATAAGACAACCGAGGACTAGCAACAGAAGTCGTTTGATCGAACAAGTGAAAAGTGGCAGAACCTCTTATGTGTGTCACAGAGGTTCTGGAAAATGGTTCTCCGTCAAAAAGAACACGCAAGTCATTTACAGCAGAGCCTCTGAGATGGCTCACAGAGGGTCTGCGGATTTGGTCTTCTGTGAAGTTTATGTTCTATCAGTTTTCAAAGGTTGTTAGCTGCATGTGCTTTTCACATGACTAGGGAATAATTGACTTTATTTGGATGACTCAGATGAAGACACGCGTCAAAATCTTGTCACTAAGGTCGTTAGGAACTAGTTTAAATAGCGGATAGGACCTTTGTAATCGGTGGTGCTTCCAGTATTGTAAAAATTGTCAAAATTTTCAATTCAATCAATTGAAAAACCTTTGGAGCAATCTTCCTGCATTCATCTTCTTCGTTGAAACTGTGTGTTCTTGGTGTGTTTAAAATTTCTAATCATTTACTCTGTTTTGCTCTTATTAATGTTTCTGCTGCACTTCAATTGTTTTAGAGCTTGTTTAGAGTGTTAGATCAATATCAAAGTTGAATTCAGATCCAACATGAAGCTATATCCACAACATGCTTCACCCGAAACTGGTCAATCATCAACAAGAGGCACCAGAAGACACCCTATGAGCTCATCAATCAAAGAAGACCAAATGTCAAATATTTCCACGTCTTTAGGTGCAAATGTTTTGTACTCAATGACAGGGAATATCTTGGCAAGTTCGATAAGAAAGCTGATGAAAGGATCTTTCTGGGCTTTCTCAAATTGCCAAGGCCTACAGAGTATTCATCAAAAGGACAAATATCATTATTGAAAGCATCAACATGTCTGTGACAACTCTGCATTTTGGAATTTCAGGTTAGTATTCCATTTTAGGGCCTTTATTGAAAACTAAGTCTTTTCAGGATTTAGCCTTGTTGTCCATAGATCGTCTTGTTTAATTAGTATGATTAGATCACGTTTCGGCGGGTAGCTAACCAAGTTAGTTCGTGCAATGCCAATTAAGCATTTC
>NW_020203335.1:9007-18909 GCF_001531365.2 Cynara cardunculus var. scolymus | reverse complement strand
GATTGAGAACCAGTGCTCATGAAAGATGTATTGGCCAGATTCGCCATTGAAAGAAGAAGAAAAATAGGAATAAGATGAAACTGATAGAATAGAGTAAAATAGGGTAACCTGAAGAAGAAGACTGGTGTTCTTGAGCAAATGCAGATTAATAACAAGAACAGAATAAATCAAATTAGAATTTGATTCCGGCTCTGATACCAATTGTTAGGACCTTTAGATTTAGCTTATGATATAAATGAAATACTTTGTATGATCTTTTAGACAATAACAGTGCAGCGGAAACAATATATGAACAAACAGAGTAAGAAATCAATCAAGAACACAGATGATGATTATGAAGAACACGAGAGAATAGCTTCAAATTATTTTCAATTCTATTGAAAATATTGACAATTACAATATGAAAGCGCACAGAATTACAAAGGCCTAAGCTGCTATTTATACTAGTTCCTAACGGCTTTTCTAACATGACCTAGACAAGTGAAATGATCTAAGCCGTTCAAATAAACCAGATTACAAACATAGTCACGTGATAAGCACGTGCAGCTAACAAAGCAGTGAGAAGTGGTTCTTCACAGAAGATAAACTATAGACCCTCTGTGAGCCATCCCAGAGGCTCTGTTGGATATGACTTGTAAGCACTTGATGCCAGAGGATCAGTTTCCAGAACCTCTGTGAGAGACAGCAGAGATTCTGTCATTCTTGACTTGTACGCTTTTGTATATCTTCTATTGTTGGTCCTCTGTGGTCTTTTGTGGTAGAACCCTTCTATCAACACTTGCAGTAATACTTTTTTATACTTTTACATTAAATGAAATATGAGAGCTAACAACCTTTTTAATATATTTGGCATTACATAAGTTAACTTTATCATTTACCCGTCAAAACAAGGTTCTCTGAACTATATTTTGGGAACTAAGCCAGATGAATTCTAATCAACATGACTAGATCCTAAAAAAATATAATTCTAAATATAGAATCCCTATAAAGGTGTTAACCTGACGATCCAAAAATGACGGATGTCACACTTTCAGATAACGGAAAATGCGCTTAACGTCACTTCAATTGGACTTCTTTGGATTAGCCTGATATCTGGCACAAAGATGTGTTGAAAACATAATATCCGGTCTACAAGATGTCAAATACAATAAAAAACCAATCATGCCTCTATATGTTTTCTGATCTACAGCTTTTCCAGATGGATCAACATGTATTTTCGTTCCATGAGCCATAGGTGTTTTGATAGATGAAAAGTTTTCCAAATTAAATTTCTTCAGGATATCAAATATATATATTGTTTGACAGATAAAAATTCCCGAAGATAATTGTTTTACTTGAAGACCCAAAAAGAAGTTCATCTTACCCATCATACTCATTTTAAAACGAGAAACCATTAAGGTAGAATTTTTTTTGCAGTATTTTGGGTTCGTAGATCTAAATATTATGTCATCTACATAATTTTGTATCAAAATAATATCCGAATTCTCTTTTTTAATTAAGAGGGTCATGTCAATATTACCTTTTGAGAAACCTGATTTTACTAGAAATTCTGATAATGTCATACCAGGCTCTCGGTACTTGTTTAAAACCGTATAGGACTCTATCAAGGATGTATAAGTGATCCGGATTTGACTGATCCACAAAACCCTCTGGTTGAGCAACATAGACTTCTTCCTTGAGAAGACCATAACGAAATGCCGTCTTGACGTCTATCTGGTACACAGTGAAGTTCTTGTGTGTAGCGTACGCCAAAAACATCCTTATAGCTTCGGTCCGTGCTATCGGGGTAAATGTTTCGTCGTAGTTAACATCTTCTTGCTGATTGTCTCCTTTTGCGACAAGCCGAGCCTTATTTCTGACAACAACAACTTCTTCATCCTTTTTATTCTTGAAAACCCACTTTCTACTTATAATCGTCTTATTGTTGGGACGAGATACCAATCTCCAGACTTTTAGTGCTTCAAACTGATTCAGCTCCTCTTGCATTGCAATTATCCAATCCGGATCTGCTAAGGCTTCAGACACCTTAGTTGGTTCAATGTTACTTARRAAMGTKGAATATAGACACTCATTAGCTGTAGCAGACCGAGTACGAATAGGTGCTGATGGATCACCAATAATTTGATGTATTGGATGATTCCTGGTCCACTTTTTGCTATGAGGTAGAGGAATATATGAACTTTGATATGAATTTTGATCAGTGTAAGCATTTGGGGAGTTAATTGGAACAGGTTCAGGTAAAGGTTCAATGTTTGGAACTGGAGTAGGCTGAATATCTGACTAAGGTACGGTTTTTTCATCTTCAACGACCGACACCTCTGGCACGTCAGTATTTACACCCTCTTCACGCTGAACTGGACCGTCATGAGTTTCCATTTGAATTTCTTCATCGATTTCTTCTGTTTCTTCTTCAGTTTCAGTTACTGGAACATTAGCAGACAAACTAGATAACTGTTGTTCGGTTTGTATTTTCCTGGAAAAATCATTCGACTGATTAGATTTATTTTCGAAATATTCATCGTAAAAACGTTCATCAAAGAATCTAAATCAGAATTATCAGAATTTGAAGATTCATTTTTATCTGCTTTCCGTGAAGTATTAATTATCAGCCCGGGTCTTGAACCGTGTTGTTCAGAAACCACATCAATAACTTCATCGAATGAAACATTGACGCTCTTATTGATGATTTTTGTCCTTTTGTTGTAGACTTTGTATGCAGCAGACGTTTTTTAGTAGCCTACGAAGACAGCTTCATCAGCCTTTGTAGCGTACTTTCCTCGGTCCTCTTTGTCATTTAAGATAAAACACCTGCAACCAAATACTCAAAAGAATTTGATATTAGGTATTCTTTTATTTATTATTTCATAGGGAGTTTTACCAAACTTTTTGTGAATGAGAGATCGGTTCTGGGTAAAACATGCAGTCGCCACTGCTTCAGCCCATAGGAATAATGGAAGATTAGAACACGTTAAGAGTGTACGAGCCGCTTCCAGTAATGTTCTATTTTTACGCTCAACGACACCATTCTGTTGCGGTTTCCGGGTTGCTGAGAATGTATGTGTGATACCGATGGATTCTAAGAATGAGCCGAGAGTATTGTTCTTCAATTCGGTTCCGTTGTGAGTTCTGATTTTCTGAACTGGCATTTGTAGATTATTTTGAATTGTCTTCAAGAAAGAAATGATTGTCTCAGTTGCTTCATCCTTTGACCTCAGAAAATGAACCCATGTATATCTTGAGTAGTCGTCGACAATGACTAGCACATACTTCTTTCCGTTTATGCTTTGTACTCGCATATGACCACATAGATCCATATGGAGTAGATGTAGAGGACGATCGATATTGAATTCTGTCTTCGGCTTATGTGAAGCTTTCTTCAGCTTACTCATTTCACATGCGCTGCACACATGGTCTATATGAAACTTTAAGTCCGGGATGCCTTTAACCAAGTTGTCACAAACCAACTTGTTCAGATATTTAAAGTTGAGGTGAGAAAGACGTTGATGCCACAGCAGATTCTGCTTCAATGATGCCTTGGATATCAAGCAGACTTCAGTATCTACTTGTGTGTTAGATAGGTCGATTGTGTAGAAGTTTGATCTTCTGATTCCAGCTAGAAGCTCCTTACCATCAGTAGTATGGATGCTGCACTGGTTAGCTTTAAAACAAACTTCTATATTTTTATCACAAAAATGACCTATACTAAAAAGATTATGTCCAAGTCCTTCGACATACGACACTTTCTTTATCATTAAATTCCGAGATATTACGTCACCGTATCCAAGGATAGACGTGTATTGATCATTTCCGAATCTTACCGTACCTCCAAATGATTCAACAAAGTTAGATAATAATTCTTTTCTACCAGTCATGTGCTTAGAACATCCAGAGTCTAAGAACCACACATGCCGGTTAACCTACACAATGAATCAATTGGGTTTTGGTACCCATTTCAGATTGGGTCCTTTGAGATTAGATTTTGTTGGTGGTATACTGTATGTACCAAACGAACGTTCTTTAAAATTCATTTCCTTAGATAAAGCAGATAAAGCAGAATGCATGATATGATAAAGTTTAAAAGAAGTAAAAGACTTCAGCAACTCATCCAATCTACACGGAGGACAATTATTTTTACTATTTCTAATATCAAACAATTCATCTACTGAATATCTTTTTACAGGATTATTCAATGTCGAATTATTTATTACAGAATCAGCAAAATTATTCTTCTTCTGTTGATTTGAATATTTTTCTTCTTCTTTTACTCTCCAGACCTTCTTAAACTTCAACGATTTATCTGAAATTGGAAAAATAAAATCATCAGCTTTAAATGAACGATGAACTTTATGTTTCACTTTCTTATCAGCAAGCTTCTTCTGTTTTCTCGAATTCTTTTTAGATTTATTCTTTTTATAATACCAATTCTCGTGACTGGGAAGTTTCTTTGAAAAGTCAAACTGATCAATCTCATTGTCCAAACAGGTCTCTGAATTCAAGATATCTGAAAAATTGATTTCATCATTTAAAATATTTAATTCTTCTGAATCCGAAGTTTCACTTGAAGATTTATCACACGAAAAATATTCAGACTCAACTTGTTCCGTTTTAACTTTAGAATTTTCTAAATTTTCAATTTAATTTAGAAATTCTTGCTTTTGTTTATTGAATGAAAGTCTTTCTTTATTTAAAATCTTTTCTAACTGAACCACTTGTTTTTCTAAGATTAATGTTGTAGTATAAAGTTTTGGTTCAGCAGGTTTAGATTCAAGCTCTGCTTTTGAATAATTGTGAAAATAATCAGTTGAAAATGCAGAGTCTTGTGTTTTGTAGCTGTCATTTAAATCTTTATAGTCAAACGGAACTTGCATTTTGTATTTTCTTTTTCGATTAAAATCTTCTTGTTGTTCTACTTCATCATAAGATTTTGTAAATTTAATCTGAAACTCGGGTGCGCAATCAAGATATTCAAATTTATATAATGTTGGGGTATAGTATAAAGCTTTTCCTAAAAATTTCGGATTTTCATATCCCAACCCTTCCCGAGGGTTAAAGAATCTTGTCTCAGAGGGTTTGTTTAAAAAAATCGTTTGATCAGTCTGCCCTCTCTTATATAACTTCTCCTCCTTAGCTTTCAATTTTTCATTTAAATAAATATTTTGTAATTCAAGCTTGCTAATTTCAAGAATTAAGTCTTCATTCACTAACTCTAATGATTTATATCGGTTCTTTGAATCAGATAATTCGGTTTTTAAGATGTTGGATTTTTCATGAAATGATTTTGATTCAAATAATAAAGATTTTGCCCAATCCAAATTTCCAGCATTCTCATCAAAGAGTTTGATGTATTTTTTTTTTGCGTTTCTAATTCTTTTTTAAAATTATTTGAACGCAGTTTTCAGTTTTTTATTTTTGCTGAAAAGATAGGAGTTTAAGCATCATCTTTTGCATCTGATTAATGCATGAGTTTTCCAATACCTCTTCATCTATCTCAGCATTCTCCTCATCTCCTTCATTTTGAAGAACCATTTTCTGTCTTAGCCATCAAGCAGATGTGAGACACAACTTCTGACTCTTCCTCTTCATTGGTTAAATCCATTAATGCTTTACCAGCATCTCTTTGTTTGGACAGAAGAAATTTGTTCTTTTAATAGTCGGTATTCCTTGTTACCGACTTTCTGCAATTCACAGCAAAATGACCCAACTTGCCACAGTTGTAGCATTTGGTATTTTCATTCGCAACTCCTTTGACAAACTTCTTCTCTTCAGGTTTCTTTTCATATTTCTTTTCATATCTCTTCTCGTCATACTTCTTCTTTTCACCGAATTTATCTTTAAATTCGTATTCTGAACCTGAAGAGAATCTCTGGTTATTCGAGTGCGGTTTCTTCTGGAACTTTTTCTAAAATGCTTTGGTGAGAATTGTCATGGCATGTTTGAATTCATTCATCTCTGAGTCTGAATTAGAGCTGTCACTCCCTTCACTTGGCGATTCACTTGACTGGCTGATTTCTTTCACTTGCTTCCCATATCTGCTTTTACTTTTCTTCTTAGTTACAAAGGCCAAAGGATCAGAAACTTCCTTTTCCTTTGTCTTCTTTGAATCTCGGACCTCTAAAACTTCTTCCTCGTTCTGTTTCAGAGTTTCATAAACCTCGTGTATATCAATATCAGATAGGGATTCATTGAATCTGATACGATTGTCATAAGGCTTCCAGTCTAGTTGTAAGTTGCTAAGAAATTTAACATTTATCTCAATGACAGTTTTAGAGATGCCATTCTTGGTAAGCTCATTTATCTGGTAAGCCTATCATATACATTATCAAGGCTCTCTCATTCTTTAGCCTTGAACTCTTCATATGTAGAAATACAGTTACTGATTTTTAACCGAGTTCCCACCTTGGAACCCATCATCATGTTCTCTATCTGCATCCACATGCTGTGACCAGAAGATTTGTGACTGTCAATGCTTGTATAGATGTCATTGGTCAGTGCTTGCATCATATATGACTTGCATAACACATCAGCATGTGCTCTCTCCTTTTCTTCAGCAGTGTATCTGGATTTTTCTTTTATTATTCTTTGAGCAGGTCTGCCTTGTTCAGGAATGGCAGGTGTCTCTCTATAAAATATTGCTGGTCCTCCCATCAGAGATTCCATGATCAGTTCATCTTCTTTCCTTCTTTCAATAAAATTCAGGAATCTGTCTCTCCACTAATTGTAATCTCCTCTGAATTAGACTGGTGGCTTGGTATCAGTACCAATAGCCATTGCTTCTCTTGAACTAATTTTCTCTGATTTATATGATATCGGATCTTCTACAGTTCAAAATTTGATTTAAAGGATTAGGATTCAAGATTTATCTCAATAAATCGCACAATGGAATTTGCACACACATTCAAGACTTAGAAAATTTAAGCGCAAAACTTATCCAGATTAGATATCTGGACAAGCTTATCCGGATTAGATATCCGGACAAAAAGATAGTCAACACTCTAATCAACACATGTTATCCGGATTAGATATCTGGACAACAAAGACAAACAAAATCAATCAATTCACAATATATCTAGATGACTAATCCGTTGAATTCAAACACTTAACCAAAATTAGCACAATTAACAAAAGTGAATACAAATGTAAAAAGTCAACAAGTCAAGTCAAACCAGTCAACAATTCAATATACGATCAAATACGCTCAATTATAAAAACAATTCAATCCGCTCAAAAAGTCAAAGAATTTAATCCGCTTGACAATAAAAGTCAAAATCCGCTCAAATAGTCAAAATCAACAATCCGCACACTTATGGTCAAAGACAATATGATCAAAAATTTAAATCGCACAATTAAACCAAACATATATCACTTATCGCTTACTAAATCGCACATTATTACAATCGGATTATCAGTTAATCGGACAACATTTAAACGATTTACCACTAAATCGCTCAAGTCTTACCCGATATTTCACTAAATCGAACAATCAAATTCACACAAACACAAGTCTTAAATCGCACACAACTATACCCGGTTTAACCTAAATCGACCAACGAGTTATACGATTAAAATTCAAGCACAAACACAATTTTAACAGCTTTTCACCAAAAATTTGGATCAAAACTTGAAAAAATATGAGTATTAGAAGAACAATAACTTTTTTGTAAACTTAAAAATTGATCAAAAACAATTCAAAACTTGATTAAAATCCAAAATGATGTGAATCAAAGATGTTCAGATAGTAATTGCGAATCTAGTAGTGCAAATTTTAACAATTAACACTAAGAATTGAAGCGATTAAAGCAGAAAATGTGCAATTCGGTCAAGAAACTCAAGAACAGTTGATTACAATCCACTAAATCCGTGCAAAATTCCTCGAAAAATTTGTAAATCCTTTATCAAATTGCTGCAATAGGAGCTCTGATACCAATTGATGTTCCCAAAATCATACAAATCAGATTAAACTTCCAAGAACACAATCAAGGATGAGTAGAGAGATTTATCACCAAAGATGATATTGTATTTCTTGAGAGAATTACAAATGATTAACATATACACAAGCATAGACCGTTACAAGAAGTTAGGTAAATGTATGTGGGATTAGATAGAGAAGATGATGATGGGATCTAAACTTGGTACGCAGCTGAAAATTACCAACTGCATTACTAGTTATGAAGAGTTTAAGGCTAAGGAAGGAGAGAGCCTAGATGATGTGTATGAAAGGCTAACCAGACTTTTGAATGAGCTAACAAAGAATGAGAACCTTAAGACCATAATTGAGATTAATGTCAAATTTCAAAGTAACCTTCAGCCAAAATGGAAACCATTTGCTAACAATATCATATACAATAAGTCATTTTCTAATATTGATATTCATGAAGTTTATGAGACATTAAATCAAAATGAGGATGATGTTTCAGAGATTAGAGATCTAAAGAAGAAGAAGAAGGAGAAATGTGTTAGTGATCCACTATGATGTTCCCAAAATCATACAAATCAGATTAAACTTACAAGAACACAATCAAGGATGAGTAGAGAGAGATTTATCACTAAAGATGATATTGTATTTCTTGAGAGAATTACAAATGATTAACAACAACTAATCTGAATTTACAAACTGAACTAATTACAATTAGCAAACTAAAGACTATTTATACTAGGAAATAACAAAGACTAACTATTACAAAGGAATTACAATGGGAGAACTTGAATAAAACAATAAAGAACTGAAAAGAAGGTTAAATCAAAGTCTGGCAAGCGTGTTAAGGAAGTAGTTTTGTCAACTGAGTCATCAAGTGAAGAGAGTGTTGACAGTTAATCTGATTCAGGGATGAAAGAGATCAAATAAGCCATGGTCATGCTGACTAAGGCTTTTCAGAAGAAATTTTAGAAGAAACCTCATTCTAACAGTCAGAGGTTTTCATCCAGCTCAAAGTATGAATTTAAGGATAAATTTGGAGAGAAAAAGAAGTATGATGAGAAGAGGTTTGAGAAAAAGTATGATGAGAATAAAAAGTTTGTAAAAGGAGTTGCGGATGAGAATACCAAGTCCTAAAATTGTGGGAAGATGGGACATTGTTGATCATCTCTTTCATTGATTTGATGATATTCCATTTTATCTATTACAAAGTATTATGTTTTTGTCTTTTAGTTCCAGCGATCATCACTGAGTCTATTTAGTGATCGTCGAGACATGTATTGTAAATCCATCAGCGACAGTGATAGAGATGAAAGAGATCAAATAAGCCACGGTCATGCTGACTAAGGCTTTTAAGAAGAAATTTTATAAGAAACCTCATTCTAACAGTCAGAGGTTTTCATCCGGCTCAAAGTATGAATTTAAGGATAAATTTGGAGAGAAAAAGAAGTATGATGAGAAGAGGTTTGAGAAGAAGTATGATGAGAATAAAAAGTTTGTAAAAGGAGTGGCAGATGAGAATACCAAGTGCTAAAATTGTGAGAAGATGGGACATTGTTGATCCTCTCTTTCATTGAATTGATGATAATCCATTTTGTTGGATCGATTAACTCAGATTCTTGGTAAAGATTACTTACTTGGATGATCTGTTTAACAGTGAGAATGCAGCGGAAATAATAATAATCAACCAAAGTAGAAATCAATAAACACAGATGAAGATTAATGATGAACACAAGAGAGAGAGAGCTTCAAATGATTTTCAATTAGATGAAAATATTAACAATTACAATACTGAAGCACACTGAAATACAAGGGCCTACGCTGCTATTTATACAAGTCAATAACGGTTTTCGGACACGACGTAAAGTAAATTAATCTAAGTCGTTCGATCAAAAATAAGTTACAGAAAAGAACACGTGATAAGCACGAGCAGCTAAAAGACCTAAGTAAAACAGCTAAAGAAGATCTAGACAGAAGACATGCTGCAGAC
>NW_020203335.1:8070-8531 GCF_001531365.2 Cynara cardunculus var. scolymus | reverse complement strand
CAGAAGAAAATTAAACCATAGACTCTGGGAAGTTGTCTACTGTGTAAACAAAATCTGACTTGATTGTTCTGTAGACATTGAAGATGAACTCTCTGAAGTTAATTTGAGCTTTAATTGCGTCCAAGAGAGGAGACACTTCACCAACCCTGTAATGTCTTCTATCCACCTCTGCCACTAAGCACTTGAAGATCCAGTCCAACGTCTCTGATGAATACTTGTGAGCTTCTGTTGGGTTGAAGAATCTTAGTAGCTCATCCTTGTCCAAATACACAAACCCAAAAACGGGATTGTGTAGAATGGTGTTTGGATATTACTTAGATACCTAATCTCATGGCCAACTCAAAATCCTTCTGGCTATAATACATCACTTGTGCACGCATAACTTCAATCAGCCTCTTGAGAGAAATTTGGTATGTTTTCCTCCTCTCCATGTAGATGTTAAGGATCTTGTGCATATATAT
>NW_020203335.1:5500-7104 GCF_001531365.2 Cynara cardunculus var. scolymus | reverse complement strand
TGTAGACTATGGCATCTTCTGTTCTTCTTCTTCTTCTTCTTGTTGCAGAATCGGCCTCTAGGTCGATCCCTCTGCAAGGATGGGCTTAACGGTTCCTTGCAGGGCATCAAACGTACCCGTGGACGTTGTTTGGACTTGTGGGAAAAAGGATGTTGTGGCCTCTCCTTCTCTGTGGTGCATAGGCACTCTGCCCTTCTTAGCCTGAGCCTCTGCCAGAGAAATCTTCAATACTTTGAGGAGCTCAGGGTCATCAGCATATTTTTCTTCATTAATTGGCTCTGGAGTTCCTGTGCTTGATGAAGACCCTTTCTTTGAAGATTCTACAGTTATGGCCTTTCCCTTGCCTTTAGGCTCTGCAGCCTTTTTCTTGCCTTTGTCAGCAGCTGTAGACCCTCCAATCTTTACACCTCTGGCAGGAGCTCTGGCGGATGTCTTCTTCTTAGATTCTGGGGCCTTGGCCTTCTTTTTTTCCTCCTTTTTCTGCCCCTTATGACGATCATCATCACCCTTATGATCGTCATGGCTCTGGATGGCATCAGCCTTGCATGAAGTTAGGGGAGCCCTCCTCAAATGACGTAGAATCTTAGTGGCCGCCTTGTACATTTTCTCTATCACCTTCTCGGCACCCGCAGAGGCATTCATCACATCAAGTTCTGTGGCCCATTTGAGTTTGGAGACGGTGCTGAGGACTTCTGCACGAAGGAGGTCACCTTCCTTTACAAGCTTGGAGGTGCATTCTTTGATGAGATCCTTGGATATGAGGATCTCCATTTTAAGTGCTCCGAGATGGCCGGTCACAGAATCCCCTAGGGCATCCACCATCGCGTCCAGTTCTCTGCGAGTAGCCAAGTGATTGATGTTTGCCCTTGAGGTTGACGAGTTGATTCCATAGGTGACTGCAGAGGAGAACATCTCCTTGAATTCGTCTCTGAACGATGAGTAGTTCGTGTAGCCTGCAGAGACGAAATCAGCTGCAAACTTGGCGGCCATCTCTGTGAGTTCGTCCTTAAGCGTTTTGATGGAGGAGGAGTTGAGTGACATCGCTTGGAAGGCCTCTGTCAAATCATCCTTCTTAATGATAGAGCTCTGAAGGGTTATCAATGTACACTTCAACTCTGCAGTGGTGGCGGATAACTCTTTCAGAACCTCTGTAAGCGGCGACAGATCATGTGGCTGCGAATGTGAGATGAACAAGCTTTGCAACTCGTCTATCTTTTTGAACAACTCTGTGGCAAAAGCCGTTAAGCTCCCCCTTTGTCACATAATCATTCTGGGAACTCGGACCACCAACACATGGTGTTCCTTTGGCCTCGGAGCTTGAGGCGCCCTCAGCGGCTGGCATTTCATAGCCTGCTCGGGGAGTTCCACCGTATCCTTGCACATCTCCTTGAGGAGAGCCTAACGGTGTTCTGTAGATCTTGTGTCCGGTAGTTTCAGAGCCTAACCTGACATTTTGGTCTAGTGGAGACAGAAGGTGTTCTAGACCCTCTGCCTCTGTGGTTCTCACCTGTGCCTCTGAAGCACGTTTTGGTTGATCACTCTGTGAAGAGACAACAAATGTCTCTGGGAGTACTGTCGAGTCCTTGGGCGATTGGACTCTTTTG
>NW_020203335.1:2484-3815 GCF_001531365.2 Cynara cardunculus var. scolymus | reverse complement strand
TTTTTTCATACCTCCCAATTTTTCGAAGGTATATATTTTTTTCTTTTTGAACACATCCCCCCAAACTTGATAATAACAATGTCCCCATTGTTGCCAAAGGGACCAAAAGGTTACGGGTTGGGTGCAAGGGGAAAAGTGTTTGGGTTTAAAAACAAAAGGAGGGCCTACATCCTTTTAACTTTAACAATACCAAAAATCATCCAAGCAAATTGTACCTGAAATGAACAATGGAACTAGACAAAGAAAAAGGAAATCCAACACCCATATCATAAATAACCACACAAAAGAAAATATCATTCCGCAAAGCATACACAAAAGACAGAATGAAAATGTATCTGTACCCAAGAGTTATATCCAAAAATAATGTTTAAARAGGTGGGATCAAAAGTTGAGAATTTAACCACTTCTGTCAAACTGCTCACTATGGGTAAACAGTGGATGCATCTGCCGCCTCGGAGCTGTGGACATTGGGAGCAGTAACTGAAACAGCAACGGCAGGAACGATCGCAGTGGTGGTAGGCAACGTAGCAACAGCAGGAATGTGGGGAGCCGGAGCAAAGGGCGCAGCAACAACGGACGTCGGCAAGTGGGCTTGCAATGGTGGGAAGCAACAGACCTGAGGTAGGCAAAGACCGCTCGAGAATCGTGGAAGTTGGGCTGTCAAGAGAGTATCCTGACGCCCATAGAGTTGTCTCTCCACCCTGTTCCAATCTCTAGTGTAGGCCCAATATCGTGCACTATTCTTTTCAAGATCGGAGACTCGGTTATCAAGGCTTCCAACCTTATTCAAGATCTCCTCCAACTTCTGATTCGTTTCCTCCCACTGTAGTGCCAAAACAGACAGCCAAGTTGCTGACCCATACCCCGAGCCTAAAGGGTTGCTCGGCGGCGGATCAGAGGGGCTGGCCATATCATCTCCGCATCGTGGGAGCTCAGCAGTCGGTTTGGCCATAGGGACAGCAGGTGGGGCAGAAACATGCTCGACAGGTTGCTCGGTGACAGCAGCGGGTGGCTCAGAAACAGCAGCAACCGATGGTTCAGAAACGGCAGGAACATGTGATTCGGCAATGACAATCGGTGGCGCGGTTACAGCAGCGGTGGATGACGCGGAGACAGCAACAACCTGTGGCGTAGTCGGTGGAACGGTTGACGTCGCCACAGGCTCGTCCGCCGCAATCGCGGCAGGTTCTACATTTTGCATATAAAAATGGGGCCGAGATGCTCTATTCCATCGGTCGAGTGTGTTCTGTCCCAACAAGGGAGAGCCGACAACAATAGTATCATCCTCAAAGGTAGGGACCTTAGCCTTAGCCAAGAGCTTGGTGATGAGG
>NW_020203335.1:0-1552 GCF_001531365.2 Cynara cardunculus var. scolymus | reverse complement strand
TCTGGGATTTCCTCCTCAAGATCTTCCTGCTCATCCTCTTCCCAAGCCATATCATCATCATGGGCCAAGTCCTGTACCATCTCATCTTCATAATTGCTATCCTCAGAAACGGGTTTGGTTACGGGTTGAGGAATGGCAGACTCAGAACTGGAACTCACAATACTTCCCGAGGATGTGTCTGTGCTCACAGTCTGCCCACTGGGGGCAGTGACTGGGAGTTCCTCACTAGTAAGTGCAATCATGGTTTGAGTCACAGGGGGGTTGTGGTGGTAAGTCTTCGGGAGCAGAAAAGGGAAACAAATCTTCAGGATTATTAGAGGTAGTGGCTTCAAAATCGAAAATGAACTCCTCCCCCAAGGTATTTAGATCGAAATCGTGGACAGTGGGTGGGTCGACTGGTGTGGAGGGAAGGGCAATAGGGGGCGGTTGAGTGGGTGGTTGGTTAATCGGTGGTGGGAGGGGACTGATAGAAGGTGGAGTGGTTAGGGCTAGGAAAAGGGGTCGTGGTGTTGGGGCGGTTGGAGGAGGTCCAACGGCGGCCGGCGGTCGCACAGAAGACGAACCGGCGCCAGGGGTTAGGTTAGTGTGTATAATGGTGGAGGGGGTGAAAATGGTGGAGAATAGGGGAAGGGTGGTACATACCGCAATCGACGGTGACGGTGGTGGGTAGACCGACGATGGTGGTGGAGGGTTCCCTCATTGGTGGAGCGAATGCAATGGGCTCCRGCGAGAGGGGTGCTGAGGGATGCATTACTGGAGCGAGAGTAGTTGCAGGAGGTTCGCCAGATGTTGGCCGTCGAGATGGGCGGCGAGCAGGTGGTCGACGTGGTGGTCGGCCGGTTGGATTGCTTCGCGTCCTTGCCATGAAAAAGAAAGAAGATGAATAGTAATATTAAGAATGGAGTCTTATTTCCCCCCTTTTTTCATAGGCAATCGATGGTTTTGCCATAGGAAACTACCCAAAACTGCATGTAATGTCCTTGAAAGTACAAGTGATTTGAAAAAAAATTATTATGGTACTTAGTCAAGTTCTTACACAAGCCACTATTTTCAGAAAGACCATCATTACTCTTTTTCAAAAATGACCTCATTTCTTTTATTATTTTCCTTTTCTTTTCCCTGGAAAAATCCAYAAAGACCCGCCAAGATTTTAAAAATATATAACCAAAACCCACTGCTGACTGTGAGCACGAGATGCCCACAGTGAGCATACCTGCTGAAAATAAACAAGGAGTACAATAAAAAATATTTACAAATATTTACACAGAAAGTTCAACACTCCATCAAAGAGATTTTTGGCGTGGATCTTGCATTCCTTCAGGGAAGAAATGCTTAACCCGATGCCCATTCACTCTAAAAACCGTATTGTCTTGTGGGTTTAAGAGATCGATAATTCCAAACTTTCCCACTTCAACAATAGTAAAAGGTCCTGACCATCTAGATTTGAGTTTTCCGGGGAAAAGCCTCAACCTAGAATTAAAAAGGAGCACTTTTTGACCTTTCTCAAAAATTCTTTGATTGATCCTACGATCATGCCATTTTTTCGTTTTTT
>NW_020203334.1:11929-21041 GCF_001531365.2 Cynara cardunculus var. scolymus | reverse complement strand
GCACAGAAGACTAGCTGCAGACCTTCTGTGAGACACGACAGAGGTTCTGTCGTCTTTGTCTTGAAACAAGGTCTATTCAGAGGATAAGTTCCGGGGTCTCTGTGAATAGAGACAGAGGCTCTGTCATCTGAACCTTTTACGTTGGGCTTCTTTGTTGAATGTCCTCTGCGGTCTTCTGTGACAGATTATCTTCTGTCAAAACTTGCTGTGTTACTTTTTCGATACTTTTACATTAAAAGTTGAGAGCTAACAAAGCACAATGATAAGATAAAAACTATTGATCAATAAATTTGAGTTTAAGCACAATCAATAAAGGAATGATGCGACAACGATCAGATTATTCGATATATGAGAGAAATAAATGAAGATCTGTAAGAACGAGTTTACAGATTCTGATTAAAAAAATGTATATCAATCAAGAAAAAAAATAGAAAAATCAATATTTGAATACAAACGAGTGTATTATCACCGAAAATGATTTATATACAAGAGACGTGATAATAACGGTTTGAAGAATAGCTGAAATAGGTATTGGAGTTATGTACGATGAGAAATTACGCAAGTAAAATCTCAGAAAATACCTGCTTAGAAAATGTACTCGTTTTCCCAAAACAAATCATTTTCAAAAAAAACATTTATTAAGAACTTCTAGGACACCCCCTAGAGGGTAGATTATAGTAATGTTGAACCACACTCGGTAAAACACGGGTCATGAACTGAATTGTTCAGAAGCCTTAGTGGAATAGATTACAACTCCCCTTGCATTGGTGTATCAGTAATATGATATTCTGATCAGCACAAAATTGACACACCTGCAAAACCAGATTAAATAGATTTTGGTACCCAAACGAACTTGCGTCCTATTTTGTTAGTATCGGGTTGGGGTACATTGTAACTTCCAAACCATCTATTCTTATTAGATATATTCTTTTTAGCACTGTGAACAAGATGATCAGGAATAAAATATGATCCATACCAGTAATTGTGATCATACCTGTTCATACCTTTCCAACTGTTCTGATAGCTGTTATTTCCATGCAACCTGTTGAACCTTTTCTTATTGACAAAGTCATTTGTTCTGCATGTTGAGCACATAATTATTCTCTTGCTAAGATTGATCAGATCATTAGTGGATCTCCCAATGCAAGGAAGAACATAGTTAGTAACAACAGGTGTATAAGATGAAACAGAATCAGCTTTATTAACCCATACTTGTTTAGCTTTTGAAAAATTATTGGGTGATCCAATGACATACCCTTGATAAAACTGATTTAAGGAATGAGACTTGTTCTTAGAAACAGTTGATATAGGACTATGAATAACTATTGGATTTAACACTGGAACAATTATAAAAGCAAGTTTTACACTGAGATTGAGAACCAGTTGAGTTTTCAGCTCTTGAAAAGTCTGAAACTTTCTTAAGTAACTGATCTCTCTCATCAGCAACTAAATCATAATTCTTCTTATGTTCAATTCTCATGTTCAATTCAGACATAAGTTCTGTCTCTAGATCAGACAACTTCTTTGAAGTATCCAAAAATTTACCTTCTAATTCTTTCTTCATCTTTTCAAACACTTTTCTTTCTTTCTAAAACTTCTTTCTTTCTTCATCTGAACTTCCCTTATCATTCTCCGAAGCAATGTCAAGCCATTTCTTTTTCTCAGTAAGCTTTTTGGCAATTGCAGCATGTTTCTTGACAGTACTTCTCTTCTCAAGAACAAACAATCTTTTCTCTTCATCTAGAGCTTTTTGCTTTTGTTCAGCCTCTTTCTTTTCTTTATCAACCTTGGCTCATTCCAAGATGATAAGTTGTTCAAAATCTGAAATTTGATTTAAAATAAATTTAGCATTCAGCTCAAGAGAATTAATCTTATTTTCATAAGATTCACGTTCAGTACAAAATCTTTTCTCAATTTCTGTAATCTTATTCTTCTCTTTCTCCAAAACTTTCCGTTCAACATTCAAATCCTTTTCCGCTTTCAAAACCTTTTCTTTTTCTAGATTCAGAAGCTTTCTTAGCTCAACCATGTCACTTTCAGAATTATGAGATTTATCAGTTTTAGAATGCTTTCTACCTAAAGAGTTTCTTTCAGCTCTCAATTCACTCTGAATTTCATGGAGTTTGTGAAATAGATCGTTATTAGACTTACTTCATGTTTTCAATTCAATATCACAATCTTTTCTTACATCATTAAGAGAATTTTCAAGTTTATTAATTTGATTTTTGAAATCATTCTCAACTCTTTCTAAAATCTTTTTATGCTCTTTTTGCATATTTGCAATGAATTCTACATTAGAATGGTTCTCATAAAAAATGTTTATGTATTTTTCTTTATAGTCCACTATGCTCGTTTCCAGCTTGCAAATCTGAGTCATCATCTCTTGATTCTCCTTCTCTAGGATATCTGTCATTAAAAAAAAATAAGACTGATCAATTAAAGAATCTATGCAGTTCAAGAAAAATGATTAAAGAAATACAGTCTAAAAGTATTACACAATCACTCTTAAAAAGAATGCACACTTCACACACTTTCTGGAAAATCAAACTGGTCAAGAAGAATGCTTAGCAAAAATTAGATAAGGTTCGAACAAATCAAAAAGTGTGCCTAAACTCAAAACTATATTCAAGCCTATGTCCATTCTCAAGACAATATCTAAAACACTCAAGCTTAAGTCCAAAACCGCTCAAGACAAGCTCCTAAATCGGTCAAGAGGAATCTTAAATCGCTCACTAAACTCCCTTAAACTATTTACTACTAACCGCTCAAGAGGATGCGAGTATTCGGTCAAAGCTTAACAGCTTCTAAATCGCTCAATGTATGAAGTATATACTAAGTATAAATCGCACACCACATGATTTTAAATCGGTCAAGAGCTGATCTAAACCGCTCACCTCTCAAAGTAAATCGCTCAAGCTTTAAGAAAATCGCTCACTACTCTTTCTAAGTCGCTCACCTCTCCGCTCATTATGCTTCCTATATCCGTTCGCTTGTTGTCCGAATACGGTCAATCCTCACTCAAGGGGTGTCCGAGTTCCCTTAATTTGCTCAACCACTTAGTCTAGACAGTCTTATATCCGGTCATAAGTCCGATCAAAACACATCCTCTAATCTGTTTACTTCTAAACAGCCTCTAATAGTCTAGATGTTAACCCACTTTAAATCAAACAACAGAGAAACACAAATATTACAAAAGTTTATACAAACTTTGGATCAAACTCTACCTTTTTGATGAGTTTTCACATGAACACGAAGAACATCAAAAATTTACAACTCTTTCAAATCTTTTAAACTTTGTGATCAACATGCAAAATCAAAAGATCAACACATAATCATGATGTAAAAACGTACATAGTGCTCATCATTTTAACACTTAAACATCAAAAAATAAGAAATTTGAGAGAAAATGATGAAAATCAACGATGAACTTCAAGAACATCAATGAACTTCAAGAATAATATATTGAATCTTCAGAAAAATTTATGCAATTCGAGATGATTTCTTCAATCAATCTTCCTACAAACATGCTCTGATACCAATTGTGTGTCCACAATCAATCAATCTTCCTGTAAACTTCAATTAACAATGGCAGATCTAATAATTCTTTTAAAAACAATATGAGATGGAGAAGAGAGAAATAGTCAACACTTCAAATATAGTCAAACTTCACAATACGTAAAATGAATTTTTACAAATGAGCTCTTCTCAAAGATTACAAGAAACACCTTATTTATAGGGTCAAACATAAAAGCCTAGTCAAAGTCAAACTATACACACAAAGTCAAACACGATGACTTTATACAATTATAGACAAAATAAAATTTCAAGATGAATAAAATATTACATTGACTTTCAGTCCTAACACGTAGTCCAGCGGTAGGTTAAAGAAAGACCATACATGATGGTCATAATATTTATGGTTCCTTGATCCATGCTTCCGAGCATGCAAGTTAGGGCTCGGTTGAGGATCAAGAAAAACATATTCCACATGGGAGGCAGGAATTGCCTCTTGAAGTCAGAAGCATTGCGGAGGTCATGGTTGTATCCCAACATCTTGATGAAGCGAAGGATGTCGGAACTCGATGGCGTCTTGGCGTATTGTTCGATCCAGAGCTCCTGTCTAGTTGGAATAAACAGGACCTTCGAGATTTTTTGCGCGAGAAATTTTCACCGAGCAAACCATGTCGTTTGGGACGTCGATGTCCCCCATGATCCCGCAGTTCTCCGGGAAGAACTCGTAGGTTTTCCAGTACTGTTGAACGTATTTTACCGGCACCCGTTGTCAGAGAGGGTGAGTGCCGGTTGTAAAATGCAGTTTTGGAAAAACTCTATCATTATGGCAAACTTGTCTTCGAAGAGGTTTGTGTGAAGATCAATGGCTTGGTTGTCGATCGATATCTATCTGGATACTACTCTTAATTTTTGATTATTCATTTTAAAAAGGAATTTCATTCTTATTTTTTATCCATTTAAAATGTCTGCCTTTACGTATTCTGGAAATCAATTCCACGTGCTTATCAGTTTCTCGTCAATCTTCTTTTCAAAGTTTTAAACAAAAATGTCTAGTCAAATGTGGAACTCCATGTACAGTGCTGGATCCTTGACCAAACCTCCTACTCTCATTAGGGAAGAATATCCCCAATGGAAAATTCGTATGATCAATTTTTACGAGGGTCTTGACCTCGAACTTTACGAATCGATTTTAAACGGCCTTTATGTTCCCACTACAATCATTCCTTGTATTCCTGTTGATGGCGATACGGTCAAACTACCTGCCAGGAGAGTTCCCAACCTTCGTCGTGATTGGAACGATGAGGACAAACGCAGAGTGTAGGTGGATCAGAAAGCCAAAAGGTTTTTGATCATGGCACTTCCAAATGAGATTTTTCAATCTCTTGACGCGTGCGATTCTGCCAAGGATCTATGGGATCAATTGGCAAACCAGATGGAAGGGGGAATAAAGATGAAGAAAAACCGTTGTGCTCAATGTTTAAACGAGTACAATAGTTTCCAAGCGCTTCCCGATGAGTCTTTAGAACAGACTTATCATAGGTTCAACACACTGATCAACAAGTGTCGCAAATGTGATGTGATCAGAACCCAAGAGAAAAACAACATGCTCTTCTTGAAGAGGTTGAATGCAGAATGGCGAAACTTGACCATGTCTCTCCAGGAAAATCAAGATCTAGAGCAATGGACACTTCACGACGTGTATGGGACTCTGCAAGCTCAAGAGTAAGAAGTGTAGAAGGCAAAGGTCGCTCTGGGTGGACCTCTGTCTCTTGTATCTGACTCAAAAGAGACAGGATCTAGTCAGCGACACAGAGAACGTAGATCTAAGGAGGAAAGCCAAAATGGGAAGAAGGCTCTTATTATGGAGAACGATGAAGAAGATAGAGCATCTAGCACTGAAGACGACGATATCAGTGCTTTTGCACATTCCTTGGCTTTGATTACAAAGGAATTCCAAAGGAAATTCGGTAAGAAGGTATTTGACAAGAGAGGAAGAACAAGAAATCGTAGTAGAAGCAGAGCTTTCGAAGGAAGGAACCTTCCCTCTGTATCAAACAAGAAGGAGGAAGAACAGCCGGAACAGAAGAAGCAAGGTGTCAGATGCTTCAGATGCGGAAAGATGTGGCACTACTCCAAAGAATGCAGAGGCCCTTTGGTGAAAGACGATTTGTACTACAAAAATAAGGACAAGTACAATCGATCTCAAAGGAGTCTCATGGCTAAACAGGAGAACTGGGTCTCTGACTCCTCATCCAAAGAAGAAGACCAAGCCCATTTCTATGGAATGGCTGTTGAGAACAAAGAAGAGTCTGGATCTGACTCCGACTCCCAGGTATGTTCCATCTTTGGTTATTCTCATTCTAACCTGGAAGAATGCATCTCTGCTTTAACAAATGATTTCATTAACCTACAGTAAAAAATCTCTGTCGAAAAATCTAAAAGGAAATCTTTGGAAAAAGAAAAATTATTCTTTGAACGTGAGACAGAGCTGCTAATGTAGAAAAACAAGAATTGTCAGTGGAAAATGAAAAATTTTGCAAACAAAACAATCCACTGAAACAAGTCTTAAATCAGAGTGTACAAAGCTAAAAGCGGCTATACAGAAGAAAGAAAAAGAGCTTTTAGAAAAGGAACGTGACAGACTAAACTCTGAGGCCCTCAAAAACTATTTTTAAAAGGAAAGGGAAATTTTACACCAGAGCTTACAAAGAAAAGAGTTCTTAATGAAGAAATATCAAGATGCTCAGTAGGTGTATGAAAAAGTTAATTCTCAATAGGATAGAGCAGGGATAGGTTATACAGACCTAGACCTCACCTGGAAGAAGAAAACTACTCTTGAATCTATGTTTAGGTTAGGAGAAAAGCAAAAACCAGATTTTCCAATTTTGCATACAACTTCACCTTTCAAAAGATGTAAGCTTGAAAGTGGGGCCAAGACTCAAAGGTTAAAATTCAAAAATATCTCTTATTCTTCAAAATGTATGCAACAAGTTGATCTAAAAAACATACAGAAGACAGATACGATCTTTTGTTTTGGCTCTACTAATCCTGAACATCCTAAGATTAATGGTGACGTTCCTAAACCAGAACCAGATGAAATCTAGAGTTCATCCACATAAAATTTTCTTAAAACTTTGAATCCAAAACTATTGGATGACTTCACAGAAACGGTGAGACAGGTTTTCGAGCAAGATTTGCTTGAGGCCTTGAATTATCCTTCTAAAGGTCATACAGATTCATCTCAGAGTAATTCCTCGGATACTTTTGAAAGTTCTTCAACACAAAAGATGGATGAAGGCTCTAGCTTATGCATACGAGAATCTCAAGTTCTTAATGATACCTCTGTACTTCGATATTCACATAAGGATTTTCTTGACTCTGACTTTGAGTCAGAGGTGGACTCGATTAAGGAGCAAGTTAAGACAGAGATTGTTGCAAAAGAACCAAAGGTTGCAAAACTTCCATATGAGAGAAGGATTTTCCTAGGTTTTGGCCTTGTTAGCATGACAACAACAGCTAAATTCTCTCCAAAGTTTGAATACAGGGGGAAAAAATACAAAGTATGTTTCCTCTGCATCGAAGGGCTCTAAATCTAATTCTAAGACAATTAAGTTCACTCCGGAACAGAAGGAAAAATCCGCTGTTGACTCTAAATTTGATTCCTCTGTTTCAGAGAGGCCTCTGAGAAGTCAAAACAATCAGATCTAGATAGGAAGTTTGTTAGAACTACCAATTATAGGAATGATTGTAATAATATGTTCTTTAAATCAAATAAATCATTTTGTCATCAAAAATGTAATCATACTTGTAAATGTTTCTCTCTACTACATAAGTTGAAGCAACATTTCTCTGATCCTAACTGTATTCTCTCTGGGTCATCAAGGATAAATTCCAAGAAGATCCAGAAGAGAAAGAAGGCTCCTAAAGCCAAGTCTGACAAACCAGAGCCCAAGTCTGGTAACTCAGGTACTGAGACGAAACGTCTCATTCAAGCTAAAAAACGATCTTTTACTCCTAATCACCGCGGACCCATTATGAAATGGGTACCTAAATCCCTATAATTTGTTTTGCAGAAGCCGCATGTAGATATTTGGTATCTCAACTCTGGATGTTCGAGACACATGACCGGCAATAAGAGGCTACTCTCCTCATACAGAGAGAAAGTTGGAGGTAGAGTAACCTTTGGGGATAATATGCAAGGAGAGATAAAGGGATATGGAGATCTTCTACAAGGTAAGGTTTCTGTCTCTAAGGTTGCTTATGTCTCTGGGCTTAAACATAATCTTTTGAGCATAAGTCAACTATGTGATTTTGGCTACAATGTCAAGTTCCAAAAGGAAGCTTGTTCCATTATATCAAAATCAGGTCAGGAGTTGCTAAGAGCCAAACGAAAAGGTAATCTATATCCTATGAACTTCTCACCAAGAGATAATTTAGAGACTCTCTGTCTCGTATCTCGTAAGTGTGAAGAAGCCTAGCTCTAGAATCACAAGCTATCTATTTAAATTTCCAAAATATAAAGAAGCTTGTGAAGAATAATCTGGTTGACGGACTTCCTGCCATAAAGTTCGAAAAGGACCATCTCTGCTTTGCTTGTGAAATGGGAAAGCTCAAAAGAGCATCCCACAATATAAAGACAGATGTGTCCTGTGTCAGACCTCTGCGTATGCTTCATGTGGATCTCTGTGGTCCAATCTCTGTGCAGAGCCTATCTGGTAAGATGTATACCCTTGTCTTAATTAATGAATATTCACGATATAATTGGATTGAGTTTGTAAGGCAGAAACCAGATCTCCCGGAGTTGCTGACTAAGCTCATGACCAAGATTCAAGTTCTTCTATAGAGCAAAATTCAAAAGCTAAGAAGTAACAATGGAATAGAGTTTAAGAACGCAAAAATTGATGCGTACTTACACAAAGAGGGTATAACTCAGAACTTCTCTGCAGCAAGAACAACACAGCAAAATGGTGTAGTAGAAAGGAAGAATCGCACACTGGTTGAAACAGCAAGAACAATGCTAGCAAGCTTTGGTCTTCCAACCCACTTTTAGGCAGAAGCCATCTCAACCGCTTGCTTTATTCAAAATAGAGCAACGGTGGTAAAGAGGCATATGAAGATGCCTTACGAATTAATCAACCAAAGAAAGCCTAATGTGTAACATACACTTTCGCAAATATGTTGCAATTATCCCCTTTATACGTGTTTATGTGATCAAAACGTAAAATTTGGAAGCAAACCCAAATGCAGTAAACTATATATGAAATAGTCAGAATCATCGTACGAGGCCCGGGGTAAAACAATTGGAAAGAAACGGGTCAAAAGCATCAATATCTACGTTACGGATACATAAAAACTGACTTTTATTGGAAGATATTTTTGAGATATTTCTATTGTAAGTTGTAGATTATCTCTTTACGAACGCGTGAGAAAAAACCACGTCAAAAACGGAGATCCGAGCGAAAGGTTATGCGATTTTTAGTGATTAGTGGTCAAACCGAGCTTTCAGCCGAGTCAACTCAGTCTCAGCTCGTAAAAGTCAGTTATACATGTTATTTACCTTCTTTTTCACCCAAAACAGACTCTCATCTCCAAAACTTAC
>NW_020203334.1:2498-10534 GCF_001531365.2 Cynara cardunculus var. scolymus | reverse complement strand
TATGGATTGTAAATTATTAGTTGTCTTTTGGTTGTAATTAAAGTATCTAGATAATGGGTAACTAATGTCCTCTGTCTTGTATATAGTTTAAGCTTTATGCAAATCTATTAAGTTTATTTTGTCCGTTTTAGGATATTTTGGAAAACAGGTGCTTACGGAAACGTCCTGTAAACCAAGCGGACATTTCGAATTAGAAACTCGTAAATATTATATCCCGTTTGCTTTCTAATGGTTTAAAAATTTAACTTTTGGTGGTTTGTTTATCATTTATAGAAATGAGGTATTACAAACCTTTTATCATTTATGTAAACCGGGTCTTTCATAATGTTAAATTTTTACAAGTCTGTCATGGACTGTCATGGAAAGCATCAACGTCTTGTTCGACGATAAAGAGCATGTGACTTTAGAGTACCTCAGCTCTGGACTCGAGCTTAACAAGTAAGTCGACTTCCAATTCTCAAATGAAGTCAAGGGAATTGGAACTCAAGCTCTTATTTGAAGATTTCTATGGCGATAAGGACATCTCTGTACGTGCACCCAGAGATGAGTTTACCCGCATAAGTGAAGAACCACAAACTACAAGTACATATGTCTCTGGTCCTTCATACACCTCTGCTTCCTCTGGTGATCATGCGAATCCACAACTAGAGCAAACAAGCTCTGCATCAGAGCCCAGTTCTATAGAGCCAGAGCACAATACCTCTGGTTCTGAACCTGGTTCCTCTGTACCATCATCCGAGGGGGAGCAAGCAGAACCTTCTTCGCCATTAATGAGACAACTGCCTAATATGCCCATGGAACGTGATCAAATGACCCCGACCTCTATATCTGTCCCAACAACAAGATGGATAAAAGATCATCCTCTTCATCATATCATTGGTGAGCCTTCAAGTGGTGTGAAGACAAGGGTTGCCACGGCTAATGAATGTTTATTCGTAAACTTTCTAAGCATGGTAGAGCCTAAGAAAGTCCATGAATCACTACAAGACCCAAGTTGGGTTGATGACATGCAAGAAGAGCTCCAACAATTTGAAAGGAATAAGGTATGGACTCTTGTGCCTTTACCTAAGGATAAAATTGCTATTGGCTGTAAATGGGTTTTCAGGAACAAGAAGGATGAGAATGGGATCGTTGTGAGGAATAAAGCCAGGCTTATACAAAAGGCTATTGCCAAGAAGAAGACATAGACTATGACGAGACCTTTGCGCCAGTAGCAAGGCTAGAAGCTATACACTTGTTCTTAGCCTTCTCTGCACATAAGGGATTTCGAGTCTATCAAATGGACATCAAGTCAGCCTTTTTGAATGGAAGGAGGAATTCTACGTTCAACAATTTTCGGGGTTTGAAAGCTCCACACATCCAGAGTATATCTATTTCTTAGACAAAGCTTTGTATGGACTTAAGCAAGCACCTCGAGCCTGTTATGAACGTCTTTCGTCTTTTCTCTTATCGAATGGTTTTGAAAAGGGTAAAATCGATACTATTTTGTTCATTAAGAGGTATAAAGGTGAGATGCTTCAAGTACAGATTTATGTGGACGACATTATTTTTGGTTCAACAAACCAGAGGCACTGTGATAAGTTCTCTGTGTTTATGAAGAGCGAGTTTGAAATGAGCATGATGGGAGAATTAACATTCTTCCTCGGCTTGCAAGTAAAACAGAGGGAGGATGGTATTTTTATTAGCCAAGCTAAGTATGTCTCTGACATATTAAAAAAAATATCAACTCCACAACTCTTCCATAGTGAGAACACTAATCGCAACGGGAACTAAGCCTGACACAGATCCATCTGGAAAACCGATGGATGTTAAGACTTACCATGGAATGATTGGATCACTGTTGTACCTCACGGCTAGTAGACCAGACATCATGTTTGCTACGTGTCTCTGTGCTAGATATCAAGTAAATCCTAAGGAATCTCACCTATCTGCTGTGAAAAGAATCTTTAGATAGCTTAAAGGTACTCAATTTATGGGTCTTTAGTATCCAAAGTATTCTGGATTTGATCTTATTGCATATACAGATTATGATCATGCAGGATGCAAACTTGATCGAAAGAGCACATCAGGGAGTTGCCAATTACTAGGAGACAAGCTCATAAACTGGACTTCAAAGAAGCATAACTGCGTATCTACCTCCACTGCTGAAGCAGAGTATGTAGCCGCAGCCAGTTGCTGTTCCCAAGTAATCTAGATGAAAACTCAACTGAAAGACTATGGCATTGAGTTTGACAAGATTCCAATTTTGTGTAACTCGAAAAGTGCCATAGAAATCACAGCCAATCCTGTGCAACATTCTAAAACAAAGCACATCGACGTACGCTACCATTTCATCAAAGACCATGTAGAGAAAGGTACGATTGAAATGTTTTTCGTTAGTACAGATCTACAACTTGCTGACATATTTACAAAGGCTCTTAATGAAAAAAGATTTAACTTTTTGGTTAGCAAGTTGGGTATGCTCAATCTTTCTAACTAAGACAGAGCCTCTGTATGTACTATATAGAGCCTCTGCATCCCTTATGAGCATACTTTTGTCTTTGTTTTAAGTCTTGATCCATGAGACAGAGCCTCTGCATAGTACATGCAGAGCCTCTTGCTCAAGTCTAAGTTGGTTTGTTATATAGAGCCTCTGTACCTTGTTCGTCATGCTTATGCATTACTTATCAAATATGATACAAGCATAGTTCAAGGGGGAGCAGATCAAGCAGAGCTAAAATCGAGGGGGAGTGTTAGATCATGCATCATACAGAGCCTCTATATGTACTATACAGAGCCTCTGTGTCAAAACTTTTATGATTATAGGACAGAGCCTCTGTATGTATTATACAGAGCTTCTGCCTCTAAACATAACAAGTCTACTAGACATAGGACATGTATAGTCCAACCATGAGCCTATGTATGAGATCATAGGGTATGTTATCTTTCATTTAAACACTACTTTAGGTTCTTTTTCAAATTCTTTCAACTAATCGAAGCACAGTAATTCTGTATTTAAATACAGAGCTTATGTCTCATGGTTGGTTCGTTCAAACCAAAGTATAAATACTTGTTCAAATTCTTCTTAAAGATTTAAAATATATTATTTTTAAAAGGAAGGAGTACAGTTCTTATTTGTTAAATATTTTAATTTGCTGTCATTTAACAAAGCGTCGCCGCCTGTTATATTAATTTTTCAAATCAGGAGGCGCCATTTGTAGCTGGTAGGCCACGTGGCAACTCCCCACAGGTGGTGCGAAAATTGTTTCAGTTTTCTGACGTTTGGGGGCGCATTTCACTCGAGTACTCTATTTTTTTCTATTTAAACAAATCCTTTTCCCCCAATCTTTCTTTTACACCTTAAAAAATATTCAAGAACTTGTCGTCTTCAAGCTCTCAAAACCGCCATTGAAATTTCTTCAAGCTCTCAAACCATTTTCTGGAACTGCAATCTGTGGTGGAATCTTTCAACTTTGTTCTTCAAGTAAGTCAATCATACCATTTCTCCAGCCCAATTAAAGAATCAAGAACAGATTCTCACCAAACCCTAACTTTTCAAAACCCTCTTTCAAAACCTGGAACTATGTCTTCTTCAGACTCAACAAACTCTCAAACCCACACAACTACCCTCAAGACAGTAGAAGAAACCAACCAAAATGTGGTTCCTCTCCCACTTAAACCAAATAACCATGCCCTTCAACTCTCCTTACACAGCTTTAACCAAAAATTTCATCCTGTTATCGATATCCTTCAACACCATTTCTTGAACCCTGCCCTTACGAACATTGATGATGTTGTCCCTGAAAAATTCATCCAAGAATTCTGGCAAACTTGCTCAGTTACTGACTCCCAACGAGGGATTGTTGGAGATTTTTATGTGCCATCTTCAAAGGAGTTCATCACTGTCCGAATTTCAAGGTCCCTGTTCTCGCGAGTTTTACAAATTCCTACAAAGACTGATCTTGGGCTGAATGAATATGCCCCTCTCCCATCTGGGGATGAAATTGTGTCCTTCTTGAAATTCTTGGGGTGCAACAAAGCCATCCAATACCTTTCTCAATATCGCCGACAGTACCTACCCCCAATGTGGAACACTATGTTCACATTGGTGAATCGCTCTTTGACCGAGAAGATTAGAAGCTTGGACATGTGCTCAACCAACATTCTCCAGATAATGTATGGTATCTTCTTTGACCTATCATTGGACTATTCATTGATCCTCTACACAGAGTTCAAGGCTGCTATAGCCAAGAAGTGATAAGAAGTGGCTAAGGGAAAGGACTAGCCAGCACTTCTGTTTCCTTGATTTTTGGATCTTCTTCTAAGACCCATCATCGACGAACACGACATTAATGTGGGAACTCTGCCTGTGCACAAGGTGAATGTGCTCACACACTACAAATCCACCGTCAACAAAGAAGGATATGCTACAAAGAGGCCTATCCCGATGAAGCTCTTAGCCTATATGAAGACAAGGGAGGTGAGGAGAGCATACAGACATGAACGCAAGGCACTAGAACCAGTGCCAAGAACCCCAGCACGCATAGGTACCAACCAAGAAGATGAACGAACAGAGGACACTCAAAGGCCTCAGGCAGAAGAGGAGGAACTAAGATTGGAAAAAGAAAGAGAGAAAAAGAGAAAGAGAGAAGAGGCAATGAAGAAGATAGTGGAAAAGAGGGAATGAGGAAGGAAGAGGAGGATAGAGCAGAACGAGGCAGACTTGAAGAAATTGTTCGTTTGAAAGCAGAGGAGGAGAGAGTGGAGAGAGCAAGACAGGCAGAGATTGCTCGTCTACAGGAAGAAGAGAGAATTAGAGCAGAGGAAGAAGCCAATCGAGGCTTGGAGCTCTTCTCTAGCTCTAATAAAGAAGATGACCAAGAACATTTTGATGATGTTGCTGGGTCATATACAACAAGTGAAGAAAGTGAAGAGGAAGAAGAAGAAGATGAGGAGGTAGGAGGTGCAGAAGCTGCTCTACCTCAGGGCTAGCCAGAGCAGCCTAGGATGGTGAATAGGCACATTTATTTCCCTAGCCCAACTCCAAGTGCTAACACATCATCTGACTCTAGTGGTCGAGACATAGAGATCATTGAAAATAGAGGTGCACACCTCGAACCCCAACCTGCCAAACCTACCAGAGGTCACATCTGCATCTGGTCATTTAAGCCAAAGGGAAGCCACGTATCAGGGATTACCCTCTCAAAAGGGTGAAACCTTTAAAATGATAAGTGATATGTCTCCCCATATCACGCCACTATCCCAACTAGATGAATTCGTCTCCTCTGCACCAGTAGTTTCCCCACCTTGTTCAAAGCAAGGTTTAGGTGCACTAGACTTGGAGATTCTCGACCAATCTTCTAGTCCACTCGTGGAGGGTCCAATGGCTGGCTCTAAACCTTCCTTGGAATCCCTCCATGATAGAACAGCAGTAGTCACCTCTCCACAAAGAGAGCTACAAGGATCTGCTGGAAATCCTTCCTTGGCCAACGTCAATCTAGTCGAGAAAGAAGGTGTCCTTGGAATAAGGACTCACTCTAGCTCATGCGTTGAGCCAGAGGTTACCCCCACATCATATGTCACAAGGGATGAGTTCCAGTCCTTTGCCACCACTATGTTGTGCTCCTTGGAAGAGCTAAAACTCAACATGGCCCGTGCAGAGCCATCTACTTCTACATCTGCTCTGGATGAGATTCGAGCATCCTTAGCAGTATTGAGGGCTGAGTCAATGATGAATGCCACTCGACTCGATAAATTAGAAGAAATGACGGCTCAAAATGCAGAGGCCTTGCAAAGGGTTCTCTCATACATTCAGAGGGATGAAGCTTCTACTTCATCTCAGGCGCTCATTCCTCTGATTATCCTTGTAGACTATGTCACCCAGTCTGCCATGAATGCTCTGGGTGACCGTCTCCTCCAGAAAATGGCCGATTTCACCTCAGATTTCAATAGCAAGGCCAAGGAGGCAGCAACAGAGATACGACATTCATTGGCGGCCTTCAACTACCGCACAGACATGGAGATCCTCAAAGTCTTAGATGCAGCAGAGGAGATCCTTAAATTATTTAAAGACAAGATCAAGGCCATGCCTGTAGAAGAGCAAAATCCAAAGAGGAGAATGGAGCCAACTCCATGCCTGGCCCTCAAAGTCGTCAAGAGGGGGAGAACCAGCCTACAGCCTTCCCAAGTACCACTCCAAGGGCTACCCCCTCTGCCTCTGCCCCACGCCAGCCAGATCCTGAGTCATCACGGCAGAGGGCACAACATGAGCCAACACAAGCAGAAGTGCTAAGAAAAGGAAAGATGCCCATGGCATCCCATGCAGAGCCACAAGCACACCAACAAGATGAAGATGTTATCCAACTCTTAGCTGTTTACGTCTCGTCATCTGAATCAGAAGAGGCTCTGTCATCTTCCACAGAGTATGCCATGGACACTGCTGCTCCATCAACAAGAGAGCAAGAAGAAGAAAAGTTGGTAGCAGTAAACGTAGCCGATCCATCACTCACGACCATTCTTGTTGCTATTCCAATTGCTGCTCCACCACAAAAGAACACACTTAGAGCTAGGGTCCATACTCAAGGGACCAGAGTAGTCACTCCAGCAATGAGGCAGAGGGTCCCTGTCAAACCAAGCAGACCAGAAGAAGGCGCAAGCAGCAGACGTCGGAGCACCAAACATCCCTCTTATCGAGTTTAAAAGATCAAGGATAGTATGGATGCAATGATGCCACCCACACGCCCTAACAAGCCAATAAATGACAAGGCAGATAGCAAAGACATCTACCAATTTCTTTACAGCCTACGAGATGAGACACCGGTCATCAAGATCAATCTCCATCCAATGGTCCAAGAGAACATCAGGCAGAGGTTATTACATCGCTACACACAGCCTATCTTTGCAGTCCATTCTGTAAATGGAATCAAGCAAATCCTCGACATCAAGAAATGTACCTTCGCGCACAATCAAATCGTCTTCCATGAGTATATGGTGGAGAGGTCTCGTGGATAGATTTGCACGTTCATAGATTGTGATCTTATAAATCTGAATCCATGGGACCTTCTGACTTTGTATTTTTTTTCATGGATCATAAGAAGGACAAGGGGATCAAATATGTTGTGACCAATTCTGCAACAAGACAAATAATGACAGACCTTCTCGACTTCAGATGCAAGTTTGACTTCCAACTAGCTCTGGACCTGGGTGTAGATCAATTGAGCGTTACTGCACCAAATGAAGATCTGCAAGGCATCAACAGCATTCCCTCATGGACCGTGTTGGTGGAATCAGATGTGGGGGTAGTCTTTCGAAATGAACAAGGAAAGAAGATATTGTTAGCTCTAATATTCACTTCTTGTAAAAGTATGAAAAAGTATTCTGCAAGTGTTGACAGAAGAGTATCTTCCATAGAAGACAACAGAGGACTAGCAACAGAAGCTGTTTCATCGTGCAAGTAAAATGTGACAGAACCTCTGATGTCTCTCACAGAGGTTCTGGAAAATGGTCCTCTGGCAATAAGATCATACAAGTCAATTACAGCAGAACCTCTGGTATGGCTCACAGAGGGTCTGCGGATTTCGTCTTCTGTGAAGATCCTGTTCTACTGATTTTTCAAAGGTTGTTTGCTGCATGTGGTTCTCACGTGACTAGGTATTAATAGACTTTATTTGGACGGCTTAGATGAATTCACACATCTAGATCATGTCAGTAAGGTCGTTAGGAACTAGTATAAATAGCGGCTAAGGCCTTTGTATTAAGTGTGCTTCCGAACTGTAATCGTCCTAGAGTTCATTCAGAGTAATAGATCATTATCAAAGCTGAATTTACAGGTCCAACAATTGGTATCAGAGCAAGAATTGATATCATATTCGATTAATTCTGTTTTTGGTATTAATCTGCATTTTCTAGAACACCAGTCTTCTTCAGATTACCCTGTTTTACTCTATTAAATCAGTTTCATCTTGTTCCTATATTTCTTCTTCTAATTTCAATGGCAAACTTGGCTAATACCTCGTTCATGAGTACTGGATCTCAATCAAAACCTCCCACGCTCATCC
>NW_020203334.1:0-1093 GCF_001531365.2 Cynara cardunculus var. scolymus | reverse complement strand
GAAAGAGAATTTTTGCACCAAGACGTTCTTGACAGAGAGCTCAAAATTAGAAAATTYCAAGAGGCTCAAAATGTTTACAAAAAGATAAAAAAGTTAACATGGGCAGAAGAGGTCTAGGTTTTTCAGAATTTGATAACAAACCTAGTTTTAAATCCAACAAAACTCTTGAGAGTACCTTTAGATCCTCTAAGAATCTTAAAAGTAATATTCCTAACACTAAGTCCATTTTCAAAAGAGGAAGGCTGTTGGTTGCTCCAGACACAAAAACTTGTTTAACAATGGAAAATGTTGCTTTTGAAGACTACATTGACTCTTTATCACCTTTTGAAAAGAAGGATTCCATTCCAAGGAGTTTATGTGTCACACCCCGCTAAAGCGGAATCACGAGATGTAACAGGCAAGCGGGTCATAGCAGCAATTCATAAATAACACTATTTCAAGTTGTTCAAAAATAAAATGATTCATCGACATAATAGGAGTTAGAATTTACACAACGTTCACAATTACATCAAAAACTTGACTTAATCGATCTTGGCTCAAGTATGCTCCCTTAAAATCCAAACCACTCACTTAGAACCTGAAAAGCATGGAAATAAAAACGAGGTCAACTACAAAGAGTTGGTGAGTTCATGGGTTTTCACATGCATAAAACATTTCAATGCATAAACCAAGTAATAGCAAACWTATGCGAATTCTTTGCACTTAATAAATGAAAATCTCACACGATGTAAAACTTGAGGCGCTACTGAGCCTTACCTGACCAATTTGCCGCATTAATTTTCGAACAACCAGAAGTAGCCCGTTCACTACTTAGGTCCCACAGTTCGATAAGTACTAATTCAGCGGTGGTCCAAATCCCACATGATTAGAGAAAACATAGGTAATTGTGCACCCCTTTCTGGGTGGGACTGTTAACACAATAGCAGCTATCCACAATACCACGGCCCGGGAATGTACCCGAGTTAAGAAGTAGCGTTTACGGATGGGGACTTTCATTTCGAAACATATACTCTCAAGCACATCAATTTAGCATTTATTCTAAGTGCAATAATATTTATCAAACAAAATATAGCAACCCGACTAAGCAGTTCCT
>NW_020203333.1:22466-25545 GCF_001531365.2 Cynara cardunculus var. scolymus | reverse complement strand
ACGTTCATAAAGAGATAATCTATAACATCCAATAAAAATATTCCAGAAAAGATCTCCCAAAAAAATCCGTTTTACGTATCTATTTGACGTAAAATTTTCCCAAATCCTCTAATATATTCCTAAGAAGTATAATTCTAAAATTTCAAACCCAACTCCCACTAAATCATAGATTCTCTTTAACCCAAAATTAAATAGACTTGGCAAATAATTTGGGCATATTAGAAATTGGATGTCACAATACTTACGTAAATGCTTGGGTAAACATGAAGAGACGATGCCCTGAGCCGAAGTCAAAGTAGATGAGAAATTAAGATACATTGAAGAACCAAAATCAATTCTGAATGAGAGAAAAGTGAAACTACGTAATAAGGAAGTAGACTTGGTATTGATCAAGTGGAAACACCATCGGGGACCAAATTGGACGTGGGATTGTAAAGATGAGATGAAGGCGAAATACCCTTCTTTATTTCCACAACAGTGATTTCGGGAACGAAATCCTCAAAAGGAGGAGGTATTTGTAACATCCAATTTCTAATATGCCCAATTATTTGCTTAGTTTATTTAATTATTGGGTTAAAGAGAACTTATGATTTAGTGGGAGTTTGGGTCTGAAGTTTTAGAATTATATTTCTTAAGAATATATTAGAGGATTTGGAAAATATCACGTCAAATAGATACGTAAAACGGATTTTTTGGGAGATCTTTTCTGGAGTATTTTTGTTGGATGTTATAGATTATCTCTTTATGAACGTGTAGGTGAAAATCTCATAGAAAACGGAGGTCCGAATGAAAAGTTATGAATATTTTAAGTGTTAATAGTCAAAATGGGTACATAGTCGGGCCAACCCGGCCCAACTCGAGTTTTAGCATTATAAATTGGATTTTGGCCCATTTTTCATGTCATCTAAGTCCAGAACTCACACACACACTAGAGGTGCGATTTTCATACACATAGGCTCGATTCAACTCAAATCAAAGAAGAACTACAAGATCTTTGAAGGATTTGATCATCAAGTAAGGTATAATCCATTCTTTGCACTTGTTCTTGGTTGACATTCTTGTTATATGGATTGTATGTTGAGTTAGAGTTAGGGTTTCATATGGATTTGATCTTAAGTGTATAAAATGAGTGCATTTAGTGTTTATGGCATGAAATGGTCATTAGATTCAAGAGATTATCAAGATTTATGCAAGTTCATCATATGAAACTTTGACTTGATTAAGTCAATGATTTGGGAGATAATATAAATGATAAAATAAAGGTTGGATTTTGGTTGTGTATGTCAAATATGTTATATTAAGTTGAGATTCAGAAGTTGGAATGGTTTGGAATCGAAATGGTTTGAGAAAAATGTATGAAAATGAGAATTTCGACTTTTGAATGCATTGAAAGTGTGCAGACTTTGAAAAACTGTATAAAATCATAGAAAAATCTAAATGAGATGAGGCCAATTTCCTTAGTTAGATATTTGAGTCTAGTTTATTTCTTATTTTATGATCAAGTCATGAACTCGAGCTTAAAATGGGAAAAACAATTCTGCATGCAGCAACTATACATAGAAATTTAGGTAAAATGTTCAAATAGGATATGTGCATATCATGAGTTTCTTATATTGATTGCTTATGAGATTTTGTACATTTACTCCAGGGGGTAATTAGGACATGTTTTGATACTTTGGAAGCAATCTAAGTGTGGTAGATTTGACTTGCTTTGTGAGCTCATTCGGAGCTTTTCAGTATTGTACGGTTGCCCGGTGAGTTATATAGTTAATTGTTACATATTGATTTGAACATATATATTTTCATATGAATGTTTTTGGTCTTGAATGGACTCACACGATCTTGATTTGTCTTTGATTCCGTCTCTTGAGTCGATTCCATATTACTATCTTGGTACATCAGTTTGCTTTTCGGATCCAGACTTGTTTGTTTTGTTCCATGAATTGTACGCCATAGTACGGGTACTACTTCGTGTGGCATGCCGGAAGTTTATGGCGAAGTCAAGATCCCGGGTTGGACGGGTGAGACTTTATGCGGTTGTGAATACTCATTGCTCAGAAAGAAGGAAGAGCAATGAGTAGGGAACTTTGGCACATATCCGGTAGAGGAAGGCGGGCAATGCGAGGTTTCTCGTAAAATATGATTTCGACTCGGACTTTGGCATGAGCCCGGAAGGTGAAGGACGGGGGAATGCACTGTCCTCGTTATGTATACCTATTCGATCTCTTGGTTCTTGATATTTATTGGTATTCTAACGTTGCTGAATATATTTGATTGTTGATCCTGTCTCCTTGTTGAATTGAGCATCAATGATATGATATACTATAGTGATTTGAATATGGAATCCTATGATCTTAGCATCCGGTATGTAATTGTTCACTCGGTTTCTTGTAAGTCTCGGTTTGCATCTGGATGATGTCTTGAACTCTTTTATTGATAAAAGTTTATTATGTATGTTTATAAACATGTGCGATAATGATATGTAATGCTTAACTATTTAACTCACTAAGCGTTGGCTTACCATTTAAGTAGCAACCTCTCTCAGGAAAGAAGACAGACAAAAAGAAAGAACTCGTTGTTTGACTTGAAGATTTATCGGGGAACTTGAAGATATCGATCTTGCTTTTGGGTAAATAGTAGCTTGTTACCGTATCTCATAGTTGTAGTATGTGTAGCTTATATATAGTCTTGTCCCGTATTCTTTTGCTACATAATTCGGGTTGTAAGTAAAAACTCTGTTATATCCGGTTTGGAATTGTGTTTTGGGTGGTTTTATCCCTAAAATAGAACGAATATTTCAAAGTTTTCTAGAAAATTAATATCCCATATTTTGAGGTTAATTAATGTTATGCCTAAATCTGTGTGTTTCAAAGGGTTGGTCCATTTTCATTGCCTCTGGACCAATTCATCGCCTTTTGTCCATTTTCATCGCCTCTGGACCAATGCATCGCCTATGGTCCATTTTCATCACCTCTGGACCATTCATCGCCTCTGGTCCATTTTCATCACCTCTGGACCAATTCATCGCCTCTGGACCAATTCATCGCCTCTGGTCCATTTTCATCGCCTCTGGACCAAT
>NW_020203333.1:20865-22196 GCF_001531365.2 Cynara cardunculus var. scolymus | reverse complement strand
TTCCTCCAGACTTAGTCGTTTCAGCAGCATCTTCAGATTTTCCATCCGTGACCCCGATTGCTTTGATAAAACTTTTAGGATAATTAGGATCAATTTTGGTCCTAAGAATCAGTAAATTATATTTTATTTGAGATTTTATAAAATTGGTAATTTGGGGTTTGCTCAAGCGAGATGTTGCATAAGACTATCAGACCCATCTGAGGTTGCCCCATCAATACTTGTTCCTCCCACTTGAAGCACCTTTTCGTTGCATATTACCCTCATCCTAGTCTTATCATTCCTTATTAGACCTAGATCCCTCATTTTGCCTTGCTTCCAAATTTTTAACAAACATAAAAATATCTCCCAATCCTTTGTGAACCCTTATAAGCTTGTGCAATGTTTTTTTTCCTAATTGTTTCAAACTCGGAGTCTTCACAACTCTCAAACTCCTCCTGAGGTCTATATCATCCAACTCTACATGTGACTTGCCCTTCCATTTGGTCATGTCTATGTCTACATGTACTACCTTGTCTAGTCCATCCATCATGAATTCAAGTTCATCACTACTCTCTTGTAATTTATTTGTGCATTGTTTGTCAACTTGTGATTATGCATCTTTAAGAAACTCTCCATCTTGTCCAACAAAAGGAGGAAAGTCCTTAAAGTGGCTAAAAGTAGGAAATTGATCATCCATGGTTGACACATATTCACCCAAGGCTATTGACCTGTTTACCCAAGTTTTCACTATCTTTAATCTTTTCCTCCCTTGTAGTCACCTATTTAACCAAGTTTTCACTGTCTACTAGTTCAATTCGTTCAAAAAATAAATTTTTATTAGTTGTTGAAGAAGCACCAGCCTTTGATGCTCTAATTCTCATTGCATTAAGTTTTGGAGATTCATTATCAAGGACTTCTTCAATAACAACTTTCCTACATGGGGGGGGGGACCTTTCATATGTTTGCAGGTTAGTCCTCCCATGAAAGAGAAAATGCAACAATAACATCAAACCCATGAAAGTTTATGTTCATATATGTGTCAACAAGGCAATATAAGTTGCATACAAGCTGAAATCAAATGCATATTTAAGTAGATGCAAAATTAACAATGAGAATAGTCTGAAGTTCTAATCAAATGCATAATATCATTCTTGATGTTTTGTGTAACATCTCGCTTAAGCAATCCCCAAATTACCAATTTTATAAAATCTCCAATAAAATATAATTTATTGATTATTAGGACCAAAATTGATCCTAATTATTCTAAAAGTTTTGTCAAAGCAATCGGGGCCAAGGATGAAAAATCTGAAGATGTTGCTGAAACGACTAAGTCTGGAGGAAGACCAGAGGCG
>NW_020203333.1:18485-20565 GCF_001531365.2 Cynara cardunculus var. scolymus | reverse complement strand
ATTGGTCCAGAGGCGATGAAAATGGACCAGAGGTGATGAATTGGTCTAGAGGCGATGAAAATGGACCGACCCTTTGAAACACACAGATCTGGGTATAACATTAATTAACCTCAAAATATGGGATATTAATTTGTAGAAAAACTTCGAAATATCTGTTCTATTTTAGTGATAAAACCACCCAAAACACAATTCCAAACCGAATATAACGGATTTTTACTTACAACCCGAATTAAGTAGCAAAAGAATACGGGACATATTTATAACCGGAATAAGACTATATATAAGCTACACTTACTACAACTATGAGATACGGTAATAAGCTACTATTTACCAAAAGCAAGATCAAAATCTTCAAGTTCCCCGATAAATCTTCGAGTCAGACAACGGGTTCTTTCTTTTTATCCGTCTTCTTTCCTGAGAGAGGTTGCCACTTAAATGGTAAGCCAACGCTTAGTGAGTTAATAGTTAAGTATTAATGTATCATAATTAGTCTGTCCTATTAGGTTAATAGGGTCATTTATCCATAAGGATTCTAATTGGCTCAGAATGACACTAATTGGTTCATATTTAGTATGATCAGACTTTTTTTTTTGAAGGAAAACTTTGGCAAATTTATAAAACGCAATAAAAAAGTTTACAACGCAACCAAAAAACAGACAGACCGCAACCTACAACCAAGAGCCCCAAGGCCGATGGAAACACCCCAACCAAGCCACAACAAGCCAAAAGAAACAAAGCCCATAAGAAGCAAACAAACAATAGAAGATAAAAAAGAGAAGCTTAACCCAAACCAAAGCCCCCCAGAACCAAAAACAAGTCTTCAAGTCAACCATAAGTAACCACAGGACGACTYGCCAACCAATCTGCACGAATGGAGATAGAATCCCTAATAACTGCAATAAGWTCCTRAGCCGTACGCTTAGTCGCAGAAAAAAGTCTTCTATTACGCTCCTGCCAAATATAGTAAACAGTAGCAGCCACAGCAAGCTTCTGCTTTAACAATTTCGGACGACTATTAGRATCCRAAATAACTTGAACAATCTGCTCCCACCTTGAAGGCATACCCGGCATATCCACCATATGTAAAACACTAGTCCATACAACTCCAGCATACGAACATTGAAAGAATAAATGATCATGACTATCCAAACATTGACCACATAGCGAACACTCCAAATCTGGGGGCTCATCCTTCCAATGTAAGCGGTCTTGAGTCAGAAGCCGTCTCTGACAAGCCAACCAAAAACAGAATGCATGCTTCAGAATATGACCCGAGAACCAAACCAATTTAGACCAAGGGATCACAGGATGATTACCCTCTAAGGAAGCCCAAGCCTTAGTATGATCAGACTTAATGGGTATAATGTGCTTAGTTCGTCATAATTAGTCTAATCAGACATTAATTGGAGTGATTGAGGGTCTATTTGGGGTTAGTGGATATAATTGGCCTATTTCTCCTAAAGAAGTCCAATTGGGTCAACATGACTCAAAGTAGGTCACAATTAGTCTTTTTAGACCCAAATGGGGTTTTGAGCCCAATTATCCATAATTAGTGTAATTGGGACAAAATGCAACTAAATGGGCCATATTTGGTTTGTTCAGACCTTAATGGTTATCATGAGCTTATTTCTCCTATTGAGTCTAATTGAGCCATAATGGTACTAATGGTTCAAAATTAGTATAATCAGACGTTAATGTGAGTAATTGGGGAAGAATGGGTCTTAGCGGTCCTTAATGGGTCCAGATGGTGGTGGTGGATATAATGGRCATAATTCTCGTTAAAAAGTCCAATTGAGTCAAAATGACACCAACTAGGTCATAATCAGTCCCATTAGACCCTGATGGGTTTCAGAGGCCCATTACTTCGTAACAAGTCTAATTGGGTCAAAATGACACTAAATGGGTCATAGTTAGTGTAACTACATATAATATGACTAATTGATGTAGAATGGGTCTAAAGTGTTGTGATAACCGGATCCTGGTTATCACCTAAGGTAAATAATATGTGATTATCTGATTAAATGATTACGTGATAGCATGATAAAATTTATATGTTTGATACATGCCGGTATGAGAAATT
>NW_020203333.1:14835-16325 GCF_001531365.2 Cynara cardunculus var. scolymus | reverse complement strand
AATCTGAGGAAAGAGGAGAATCACCTGTAAATCTACCGACTAGTACATCCGAAAATAGAGGTCGGGGAAGAGTAAGAGGACGAGGCAGAGGAAGAAACCAGTCTCATGGAAGGGGTCGAACCGAAATACATTCTGAACATGAGGAATCACACTCTGGGAATGTTCAAGAAAGGTTAGTACCACACCCAGAATATGTAACCAGAGATATGTTAGCAGAGGAAATGGGGAAATTGTAGGAAACTCTAACATCTATTATGGGAATACCGGCTAGAGTAGAAACAGAAAGAGTAGAAATTTACCCCTCTGCTCCAATCACTCACAACAAAGAAGGAGATATTAAGATGTTTTTAACATGCAAACCACCAACCTTTTTTTGGAGAGAGAGATCCAGTGAAAGCTATGTGCTGGATTAAAGAAATGGAATCTGTGTTCAACACCATTCGGTGTCCGGAAACAGATAAAGTGCGATTTGTTGTTTCTGTATTAAAGTCAAATGCTTTATTTTGGTGGGAAGTCGAATCGTCTACCAGAACGAACGTTTTACAGACGTTTTCTTGGATATAATTCGTGGATCGATTCAAGAATCAATTTTGTCCTAAATCAGCAGTGAGACAAATGGAGGAGAATTTTCTGAAGTTAGAACAAGGAAATTGAACAGTTCGGGAGTATACTGAAAGATTCATTGAATACTCTCGTTTTGCCGAACACTATGTGTCAACTGAATCTAGGAAGATAGAGAGGTATATTTGGGGTTTGAAACCCGCAATTAAATAATTTGTTATTGCTATGAACCCCAATACCTTTCCATTAACAGTAGATGCAGCTGAGGTGACTGAAAGAAATAAAAACCGGCAACCAGAAGGAAAGGTTATAGAGAAGAGAAAATGGGAAGGACATTCATCTTTCCGAGGACCGAAAACTGTAAGGTATGATAACAGATCAGAACAAAAGATCGGTGAGAAAGTCTGCTCACAGTGCCGACAGGTTCACCAAGGTGAGTGTAAGATGGATCCAAGAAAATGTTACAAGTGTGGTGAAGCAGGCCATCTGTCTAGAAACTGCCCAACAAATAGAAGATGTTTCAATTGCAATTCTCCGGATCATATTCGACCGAATTGTCCTTTGTTAAGAACTCCGTAGTTAACAATGGGAAGCAATGCATCGGGTACACGGGGAAGACCTACTGTGAATCGAGGAGGACAAGGAGGGGCACGGGGACGATCTTTTCATATGACAAAGAATGAGGCAGAAGCATCACTAGATGTAGTAACAGGTACATTCCTTCTGAATTCAATACGTGCTAAGGTGTTATTTGACTCTGGTGCAAACGTTTCGTTTGTATCGCCATTGTTTGCTCAAATTGCATGTTTGAAATCTGTGCTACTTGATGATGAATTAGTAGTTGATACTGCTAATAGTCAGGAAATTGTTACTAGTGTGTTCAATAACTGTATTATTGTTATTGGGGACTGTGAACTTTCGATCCGGCT
>NW_020203333.1:12655-13525 GCF_001531365.2 Cynara cardunculus var. scolymus | reverse complement strand
GAAGCTCCAAAGACTCCGTCTGAAGTTCGTAGCTTTTTGGGATTGGCCGGTTATTACCGAAAGTTCATTCAGAACTTTTCTAAGATAGCTATGCCATTGACTAAACTAACTCGGAAGAATGTTAAGTTCCAGTGGGAAAAAGAACAGCAAGGAGCTTTTCAACTTTTAAAAGATCATCTTTGTAGCGCACCGGTATTGACTCTACCAGATGGATCTGAAGACTTTGTGGTATACAGTGATGCTTCAAAATTAGGATTGGGATGTGTTCTAATGCAAAGAGGGAAAGTGATTTCTTATGCATCAAGACAATTGAAAGAGCATGAGAAACAATATCCAACGCATGACATGGAGTTAGCTGCTGTTATAACCGGGTCTGAGACAACCTGGGTTGAGGTAAATTATACATGTTTATTATGTGGATTATGTGAAATGTGCATATTTAAGTAAAAATGCATGAAAYATTTATGTGAAATGTGAATATGACATCATGCATATTGTGAAATAATAGCATGACATATATAATTCATACGTGTATGCATGTAATGTGAAGCATGCATGAGGTGGTGTTTATTGAGTTTAAATATTTGGGTGAAATCATGGTATCTTCATGGTTAAGATATTATGAATTTTATAATGTAAAAATCCACCGCCCAAGATTGTTTCTATTGGAGGAAGCTTTCACCGCCTTTAAGTTTTATAACTAAAATAATCTTCACCGTTTTGGTGAGAGTATTTAAAGAAGTAAAAAGATAAAATTTTATCTTATCATTTTCAAATTGAAGTCTGTTCAAAAGAGAAAGAAAGCTTGTGGTGGTGAAAGGTGTTCTTGAAGAATCTGTGCTAAGAATAAGCTTTTGTTGTGTGTTTGTC
>NW_020203333.1:8424-11159 GCF_001531365.2 Cynara cardunculus var. scolymus | reverse complement strand
AGTGGTATTTGCTTTGAAAATTTGGAGACATTATCTTCTGGGAACGAAATGCCAGATCTATACTGACCATAAAAGTTTACAACATTTGTTCAACCAGAAAGATTTAAATATGCGACAACGTCGATGGATTGAGTTAGTTAATGATTATGATTGTGAGATTCTTTACCATCCAGGAAAAGCTAACATAGTGGCTGATGCTTTGAGCAAGAAGGAAAGGAGTGGAACCATCAAAACTGTAGCAATGAGAATGAATCTAAACCCTGACATTCGTAAGGAAATTCAAAAATGTCAGCAAGAAGCAGTGAAAGAAGAATTCGTTAAAACAGAAAAGTTGGGTAAAATGATCTAAACCTTGGAACAGAATGATGAAGGACTAATGTGCTTTCAAAGACGAATTTGGGTGCCATATTTTAGAAATATTCGAAGTATGATATTAAATGAAAGTCATAAATCTCGATACTCTATTCATCCAGGCACCAATAAGATGTATCGAGATTTAAAATCTTTTTATTGGTGGCCAGGATTGAAAAGAGAATATAACTCGATATGTGGAACAGTGTCTGACATGTTTACAGGTCAAGATTGAACATCAGAAACCTTATGGAAGCCTTTAATCTGTGGAAATACCTGTATGGAAATGGAATCACATTACCATGGATTTTGTTATGAAATTACCACGAACTCTAAAGGGGTATGACGCGATTTGGGTAATTGTAGATCATTTATCTAAATCTGCACATTTTCTACCGATAAGAGAGAAATACTCTTTAGAAAAGCTAGCGCATATTTACATCAAAGAAATCGTTACCAGACACAATGTTCCCTTGTCTATTATCTCTGATAGAGACAGTCGGTTTACTTCAAAGTTCTGGGGAGGATTACAGAAAGCTTTGGGGTCTGAAATTCGATTAAGTATAGCTTATCATCCGCAGACTGATGGGCAGAGTGAAAGAACTATACAGACTCTTGAAGATATGTTGAGAAGTTGTATTTTTGATTTTAGAGGATCATGGGAAGATCACTTGCCATTGATAGAGTTTGCATATAACAATAGTTATTATTCCAGTATCCAAGCGGCACCATATGAAGTGTTGTATGGACGTAAATGTCGAACGCCGTTGTGTTGGAATGAAGTGGGTGAAAAACAACTAACGGGATCTGAAATTGTTCAAGAAACTTCTGAAAAGACTGAACAAATCCGCGAAAGAATCAAAACAGCACAAGATCGCCAGAAAAGTTATGCAGATAATCGTCGAAAGTCAATTGAATTTGATATCGGTGATTTTGTAATGCTAAAAGTCTCGCCATGGAAGGGTGTTATCAGATTTGGGAAGAAAGGAAAGCTCAGTCCAAGGTATGTTGGGCCGTTCAGAATATGTAAGCAAATCGGGCCAGTAGCATATCAGTTAGAGCTGCCAGAAGAGTTGAGTCTGATTCACAATACTTTTCATGTGTCAAATTTGCGGAAATGTTTGACTGATCTGAGTTTAGCTATACCGTTACCAGAAGTTCAACTAGACAGTAAGCTGAATTTTGTGAAAACACCAGAAGCTGTAATCGACAGAAAGATCAAGGTGTTGAGAAACAAAGAAATAAGTATAGTTAAAATTCAGTGGAAGTTTCACAAAGGACCGGAAGCGACATGGGAATTGGAGTCAAAGATGAGATCAGAATACCCATGGCTTTTTGATTAAAGGAATTCCGGGACGGAATTCTTCTGAGGGGTGGATAATGTGATAACCGGATCCTGGTTATCACCTAAGGTAAATAATATGTGATTATCTGATTAAATGATTACGTGATAGGATGATAAAATTTATATGTTTGATACATGCCGGTATGAGAAATTGTGCATTAATTGGGTATATATATATATGGGCGCATGCATKTTATGCATGCATGGAGTAAGTATGTATGTATGTGTGTGCATGTGTGCATGGGTGGGTTTAAGCATGAGGTGGAAAGGGAAGGAGGCTGTTTAGCCGACCTTCCATATTTGGAAGGTATAAAAAGGGGCTTAGCCTCTTTATTTGCTCTTCTTACCATTTTGAGTAAAATTGAGTGATTTAAAGAGAAGAGTTGACCGGATTTCAAAAGAGGAATTTCAAGTATTTGGAGATTCAAGTTGATTTCAAGCGTTTTGTTTTGAAAAGCTTATTAAGGTGAGTGGTTTCTAAACCTTTTTGCATAAAAATTTATTCTGGTTTTATTWGAATATTGTTGTTATTGGTAAAGAATTCGTATTTTTCTGTTTAAGTTTTACCCGGATAAAGTGTGACCGGATAAGTAATAAACCGGACAAAGCTTGTCCGGRTTCTCCTTAAATCGGACAAGCCTTGRACGGAGTATTGTCCGGATATTGTTAAATCGGTCAAAGGTTGGGTGAGGTGTTGTTCGRACTTGTATCCRGACAAAGTTATTGATTTTTATTCTAAGTGTTAAACCGGTCAGGCTTGATCGAGGTATTGTCCGGACTAGTATTCAGACAAAGTGGATTTTATGTTYAAGTGTTAAATCRGACAAGACTTGACCGGAAATGAAGTCCGRCCAAGCCTATGYTGTCCGGATTTGTTAAACCGGACAAGTGGTGACCGGAGATGAAGTCCGACTGATTTTGTGTTATCYAGATTTATGTTTTACGTTTTGAATCAGAAATGGTTATTTTTATCATAAAAATGAAGTTTTGATATAATTGATTTTGGACTGATAACAATTCCAATGGCTGCGGTCTATTC
>NW_020203333.1:6078-8074 GCF_001531365.2 Cynara cardunculus var. scolymus | reverse complement strand
CGTTTTGGTTCAAAGTTATACGATTTGAATAGCTAAGTGATTAGTCTGAAAAGTGGAAAAAGGACCTGATATTATGTGTTCATATATTTGTTGTATATGAATAATTGTTTTCATAAAGATTTTGGTGGTCTACACCCTGCAATGACATGAATAGGGTATCTCACTAGACTCTTCAGTCTAACCMTCMTTTTGTGAATTTTAAATATGTATTGCAGGAGGTACAGGAGGTAAGGAAARGGRAAAKATGTAATATTTTCTTATACGCATTTCGGCATGAAGAGTTGATTTGATGAACAGTTTTGTTGGATTAGTACAAGAGGTGTTTTAGAATTTTTGGACCTTGTATTTGGTCATGTTAGTTCTTGTACTAAGGGACCTAAATGGTATATGAAATGTATTTCTTTTGTATGAAATATGTGTTACATGCAATGTGTGGTTTGGGGTGTTACAAGTGTCCTCAATGGGTCCATCCACACTTATTGGGATATTGGTTCCTATTTGGTATAATCGAGTTATTTAGATCAAAATGACAATGAATGTATCATAATTAGTCTGATTACACCCTATTAGGTTAATTGGGCTCATTTATCCATAAGGATTCTACTAAAAGGGGAAGAGTTTCCCCAGACAATTTTATAAAGACAATAAAAAACGTCACCAATACAAAAGCAATCAGCAAGAGAAACTACGGCAACTATGACTCACAAACCAAGTCATAAGGAGCCAAAAAAGACAAAGGGAAATACACCAAAACAAAACAACACCATCCGCCAAAAAACAAAAGGCAAGAAAAACCCAATAGATCCAAAACCGAGAAAGTGCACCACCCACGAAGTCACATACCATTGGAATTCAAAAGCTTCTTCCTTGTCTTCCAAGCCATCCGATGAAGAATCTGCATCTTGATCTCTGCAATAACTTTATCCTCCGAATGATTGAAATTGTCGAAGAACTTCCTGTTTCGTTCCCTCCAGATATTATAAACCGTTGCCGATAAACCAAGTTTTTGAACCGTAGACCAAGATTTCCAAGTTTGAGTGGACCCTCTGTGAAGRATATCCTCCCAATTGTTTGGATAGTTCGTTAATCCCACCTCCATTTTAATACCTTCCCAAATACTGCTASAGTAAGTGCATTCAAAAAWTAAGTGATTGTGCGTTTCAATCACTRATTTACAGAACACACACTTTAAKTCYGGTGGTTCATGCTTCCAYTGGCTWATACGATMTTGGGTTGGCAATTTCTTCTGGCAAGCCATCCACATACAAAGAGCATGTTTTGGAATGTAAGCTTTATTCCAAACWAGTTTATACCAATGCACAACCGGATTCACCTCTTGTATAGTCTTCCAAGCCACTTTTACCTCAAAATCACCCCGAGCACATTTATTATCAAGCCATCTGACTTTATCCTCCACTTGACTGGGAGACGGAATAAGAACATCTTGCAGTTGAGGATATTGTTGAATCCAATCCTCCGGCCAATTAGAACCAAACCTGTGCATTACATCATATACCGTGGAATTATTGTGGAAACCCTGCCCATTAATAAATCTATAAGACAAAGAATGAATAAGAGGGCCCAACTCGCTCCATTTATCCTCCCAAGCATGCGTAGATAAGCCATTACCCACATTGTAGATAAAGAATCTTCGGCAATGAGGTCTTAAGTCTAAAAGACTACGGAGGATCCATGACCACTCATTCCTCTTCTTGATGACCCAAAAGTTACGGCCCCGAACACAGTGAGAGTGAATCCAAGCGACCCACATCATATTTCTTTCCTTTAAAATATCCCATATATGTTTGAAAAGAAGACAGCTATTCCAAGTCGCAAGTCTTTTCAAACCAAGTCCCCCACTTTGAATAGGCAAGCAAATAGAATCCCAAGCAACTCGACATTTACCCCTCTGACCCTCTGCTTTATTCCATAAAAAATTACGAAAAAGCTTCTCAATTTCATGGATCGTGGCTGCCGGTACAAGGAATACCGACAT
>NW_020203333.1:3020-5538 GCF_001531365.2 Cynara cardunculus var. scolymus | reverse complement strand
GTTTACCAAGAAAAAAACCCTCCGGCTGTCCATTAACACAAATAGAATAAGAGGGAGTCGTGATCAGAGTCTTTATCCAGTTTATCATGACTGGGTGAAAACCCATTCCCTTCAGCATCTCTAAAAGAAAGTTTCATTCGACTGTGTCATATGCCTTACGAATATCAATCTTGAAAGCACATCTAGGTTCTCCTTCTAATCGCTGATACCCAGCAACCAGCTCATGAGCCATTAAGATATTATCAGTGATTTGGCGCCCAGGAATGAACGCAGATTGAGCCTTACTAACAAGAACATCCAGCGAACCTTTCATTTCCAATAGCAAATAAAGCATCCTTTATTTCCATATCCAAAATAGGACGAATTAAATGAAGAGATTCCGATAACGATAAATAATGACGAAACACACAATCCCCCATAGATGGAGGAACCAAAATATTAGAGGTACCTAGAATCCCTTTAAAATGAGAAATGAAAGCCGTAGATACCTCCTGATGCTCATAGATTGTGCCAGCCGAATCCCTGATAGTAGCAATATGGTTCCGATTGCGCTTTTCCTTCAAAGCATGAAAGAAGAATTTAGAATTACCATCCCCTTCATTTAACCAAGCTATCTTCGCCTTTTGACGAGCCATTTCCACCTGATTATTTCTAGCTTTTTGATATGCTAACAAGAGATGGGCGATGTCCTCCTTAAGCAAATCATTAAACGGGTCTAGATCACAGGCCAGTTGAGCGACATCAAGTTCCGTCTTTAGCTGAACGACCCTTTTATCTAAACAATCATACGAATTTCGGAGCCGCCTACAAACCACCTTCAGAGCTTTCAATTTTCAAAGAACCCTCTTCATGTAAGATCCACTCTGAGGCTTCGTCCACACCTCCTCCACCAAAACAAGGAAGTCCTTATGAGACGTCACAAAATTGTCAAACTTAAAACCACGCTGTCGAAGACGTCTACCAACTTGAAAAGAAAGAATACCCGGAGAATGGTCAGAAATCCCCCTAGGTTCAAAGAAAACCGAAGCATCCCCAAATCTAGAGATGAAAGCCGAATTGCCCAAGATACGATCAAGTTTGCGCATAACACCCTCACCCCCCGAAGGTTTCTGGATCCAAGTAAATTGACACCCTTGATACGAAATATCAAATAATTTTGCCTCCTCCAAACAGAGATGAAATTCCTCCATGTCTGAGTTCCTCCTAGAGGAACCCCCTAATCCATCATTAGGAAAAAGCATTGAATTAAAGTCACCCATCGCAACCCAAGCTTTCCTCTGATTAAATGCATGAAATTCCCCAAACGCCCGCCAAAGCTCATGCCTTTCAATACCCGTGTTACACCCATAAACAAATGTAATAAAAATGGGTTCGGTTTGACCATAGATAATAACTTCACAGTGTACATATTGCTGATGCTGCTCAATCATAAGGATAGATAAAACTGACGGGTCCCAAGCAATAATTAGGCGAGAACCTTGATCACATACAGAACCATTTGTAATCCAATTCCAATTACCMAAAAMMMYWMYWMMMMMMWYCCCCAAGTGATTATGAACAACTTTGGACTCAATAATGCAACATAAAGAAAGACGCTTGAGAGTAATTAAATCACGTACCTCCTTTCGTTTTGTAAGGGCATTTAAACCCCTAATATTCCAAGTAGCAAACTTAATCATTGAGATGAAGAAGGTGGATTATCCTCTCCTCGTTGTGCCTTAGTATACCCCTCCGTATCAACGATCTCCATGTGATCATCATCATCACTAGACTCATCCGATAAAGAAGAAAACCGATTGCTAGTTTTCAGATCAAGAACTGCGCCTCTCCTTGGCTTAAACGCTTGCACCACCTTTTTCACTAATTCCGGATTCCCTTTCGATAAGATTTTAATATTAGAAACATCCTCTCTCCCCCTTGGCGTTCGCCCCGCATTCACCGTACAGAACTGACCATCCACTTTCCCTTTATCCTTCCCCACCAGATTCGTAGATTCTTCGGCGCTTGAATCCTTGTTTACATTTATATCATTCCCCGAGGGATTTGACTCCTCCTGAACCCGTTTTAAGACTCCAACCCCAGTTAAAGTATCATGTGTACCAGTGACCGGTCCAGATGATGTCGCTTTAAACTCCTTACTGCCTGATTTAACCTTAGGCTTCCACTGTTTCCGTCTAATCTCTTTAAACCCCCCTTTTTGCGTGAGGGTATCAGAAACCTTGTGCTTTACATAATCACCTTTCGGACATGACACCGTACGATGGCCAAATACTTTACAATCAGAACATTGGGAAGGGACCCAATCATATTCCAGAACTACATTAATGACATCCTCTCCAGTACYTGATAACCTTGGAATAACCACCTCAATATTCCTCTGCATTTCACCCACRRCCCACACATCCACCAATACTTTAGCAAAATTAGTACGACCCCATGCTTTATCACAAGTGGAAGCAGTACAAGCATCTAACCGCAATGGGACGCCTATGGCACTAGCAATACGACTAATACCCTC
>NW_020203333.1:0-1010 GCF_001531365.2 Cynara cardunculus var. scolymus | reverse complement strand
CGAACTTTATCCTCCACTTGATTGGGAGATGGAATAAGGACATTTTGCAGTTGAGGATAACGTTGAATCCAATCCTCCGGCCAATTTGAACCAAACCTGTGCATTACATCATATACCGTAGAATTATTGAGGAAACCCTGCCCATTGATAAATCTATAAGCACGCCTCCTTATAAGAATAACCCAAAGCCGCCTCCACCAAAACCAAAAACCCTAATCGGCTTTTGCAGAAGAAAACGGGATCAAAGCAATAAGGACGAACCTCCAAACAAGAACGAAAGCAAACCTCCAAACTAAGCGAACACAAGCCTTCAAGAAAACCGAGAACCAAGAAAGGCCGCTGTCCCTTTAAACCCTAATCCGCAAGACAAAGTACGAACGCCGAATGAAGAAGAAAACCTTGCAAATCGTGGACGATAACTAAGCAACGCAATGCATAAACATCAACAAAGAGCGTACAAAAGCATCATCATCATCACCATTCAAGCACGCCTCCTTGAGAGAATTCCATAAGGATTCTAATTGGCTTAAAATGACACTAATTGGTTCATATTTAGTATGATCAGACTTAATGGGTATAATGTGCATAGTTCGTCATAATTAGTCTAATCAGACATTAATTGGAGTGATTGAGGGTCCATTTGGGGTTAGTGGATATAATTGGCCTATTTCTCCTTAAGAAGTCTAATTGGGTCAACACGACTCAAAGTAGGTCACTATTAGTCTTTTTAGACCCCAAATGGGTTTAATGGGCCCAGTTATCCATAACTAGTGTAATTGGGACAAAATGACACAAAATGGGCCATATTTTGTTTGTTCAGACCTTAATGGTTATCATGTGCTTATTTCTCCTATTGAGTCTAATTGAGCCATAATGGTACTAAATGGTTCAAAATTAGTATAWTYRGACGTTAATGTGAGTAATTGAGGAAGAATGGGTCTTAGTGGTCCTTAATGGGTCCAGATGGTGGTGGTGGATATAATGGGCATAATTCTCGTTAAAAAGTCCAA
>NW_020203332.1:14810-20472 GCF_001531365.2 Cynara cardunculus var. scolymus | reverse complement strand
AAATAATAATAATCAACCAAAGTAGAAATCAATAAACACAGATGAAGATTAATGATGAACACAAGAGAGAGAGCTTCAAATGATTTTCAACAGATGAAAATATTAATAATTACAATACTGAAGCACTCCGAAATACAAAGGCCTACGCTGCTATTTATACAAGTCAATAACCGTTTTCTGACACGACCTAAAGTAAATTAATCTAAGCTGTTGGTTCAAAATAAGTTACAGACAAGAACACGTGATAAGCACGAGCAGCTAAAAGACCTAAGTAAAACAGCTAAAGAAGATCTAGACAGAAGACATGYTGCAGACCCTCTGTGAGACATCACAGAGGCTCTGCTGGATATAACTTGAGAGCACACTTAACGTAGAAGAAAACTTCCAGAACCTCTGGGAGACACGACAGAGGTTCTGCGTCTTTGTCTTGAAGCATTGTCTTTCCAGAGGACCAGTTTCCAGAACCTCTGTGAGACACGACAGAGGTTCTGTCACTTGGGACTTGTACGCTTGAGCATCTTCTGCTATTGGTCCTCTTGTGGTCTTCTATGACAGATCATCTTCTGTCAACCCTTGCAGTATTACTTTTTCCATACTTTTACATTTAGATGAATGAGAGCTAACAATTTCTTTCATTGCAGAAGCAGATTCACTGTCAACACTTTCTCCACTTGACGACTCATTTGACAAAACTACTTGTTGGGTTCAATGTTGTGCTTTAATGTTGTATTCAAGCAAGTTTCTTCTATTTTGTAATAGTTTAGTCTTTAATGCTTTCTTAGTATAAATAGGAGGATTAGTGTTGAGCTAATCACATTTGTAATTACTTTCAAGATTTAATATCATACACTTAGGTGAAATTCTCTCTCTACATTGATCATATTCTTGATAGACGATTATATGATTTATGTGGTATTTTAGGAATTACAATTGGTATCAGAGCTAGAAGCAGCAATTTGATTGAAGGATTTGCATGATTTTCGAGAATTTACACACAAAATTCTGGAATTTTTACTGTTCATTGCCTGTGTTCTTAATCTGTTCTTCGTGTTCTTGACAGAATATCAATTTTTTCTACCTTAATCTCATTAAAATTGTGTTTTAGGTGTTAAAATTTTGATTACTAAGTTCGCTATGATGATCTGAACATCTTTGATTCACATGTTTTTACAATCTGATCAAGTTTTGAAGCATTTTTTTAAGAATTTGTGATATTTCGAAAACCGACTATTCTTACAAAATTCATAATTTTACGAGTTTTAATCCATTTTTTGTTGAAAAGTTGATAAAAATTGTGTTTGTGCTTAAAGATAAATCGGAGGCTAGCTTGTTCGGTTTAGGTTAATCCGTATAATTCTTTGTGCGATTTATGAGTTGTGATTTGTGATTAACTGTGCAGTTTAGTCATTATCCGAATAGACTTTGTGCAATGAGATTTTCTTCGGGCTCTAAATATGATTTTAAAGATAAGTTTGGAGAAAAGAAGAAATATGAAGAAAAGAGGTACGAGAAGAAGTACGAAAAGAAGCCTGAAGAAAAGAAAAAGTTTGTTAAAGGAGTGGCAGATGAGAACACTAAATGCTACAACTGTGGCAAGTTGGGGCATTTTGCTGTTAATTGTAGAAAGCCGGTTTCAAGAAATACCGACTACTACAAGAATAAATTTCTCCTGTCAAACCAAAGAGATGCGGGAAAGGTGTTAATGGCTGAAGATGATCACTGGCTTAATATTACTGATGAGGATGAGGAGTCGGAAGCTGTGGCTCACATATGTCTAATGGCTAAAACTGAAACAAACACTTCTGACGAATATGAGGAGGAGAGTGCTGAGCCAAATGATGAGGCATTGGAAAATTCGTGCATGCAACAGATGCAAAAGATGATGTTCAAACTTCAAAGTTTTCTGCAACAATTAAAATCTGAAAAACAGCGTGCTAATAATCTTCAAAAAGATCTAGAGACGCAAAAAGAAAAGTATATCAAACTTTTTGATGAAAATGCTAAAAATTTTGATTGGGCACAATCTTTATTATCTGAATCAAAAATTTTTCATGAAAAATCCAACTTCTTAAAAACTGAATTATCTGATTCAAAGGAAAAGTATAAATCTTTAGAATTGGTGAATGAAGATTTAATTATTCAAATCAGTAAGCTTGATTTACAAATCAAAGATTTAAATGAAAAACTGAAAGCTAAAGAAGAGAGGTTATATAAGAGAGGGTAAACTGATCAAACGATTTTTCTAAACATACCATCTGAAACAAGATTGTTTAATCATCGGGAAGGATTAGGGTATGAAAATCCAAATTGTTTAGAAAAAGCATTGTATTTTACACCAACCTTATATAAATTTGAATATCTTGACTGTGGTCCCGAGTTTCAAATAAAATTTACAAAATCTTTTGACGAAGTTGAAGAACAAGAAGATTTTAACCGAAAAAGAAAAGACAAAATGCAAGTTCCATTTGACTACACAAAATTAAATGAAAGTTATAAAACACAAATCTCTACACTTTCAACATATTATTTCCATAGTTATTCACAAACAGAGCTTGAATCTAAACCTGCTGAACCAAAATTTTTTACAATAACTTTAATTTTGAAAAAACAAGTGGTTTAGTTAGAGAAAACTTTAAATGAAGAAAGGCTTTCTTTTGATAAACAAAAACAAGAATTTCTAAATAAAATTGAAAATTTAGAAAATTCTAAAGTCAAACCGGAACAAGCTGAGTTTGAATATTTTTCATGTTCAAAATCTTTATATGACACTTCTGAATCAGAAGACTTGAAAGTTTTAAATGAAGAAATAAATTTTTCTGACATCTTGAATTCAGATCTTTGTTTGGACGAAGAGATTTCTCAGTTTGATTTCTCGAAAGAACTACCCACTCATGAAGATTTTATTGTTAAAAATGAAATGATCGTGGATTCTGAAAGAGCTTCAGATTTTAAAAATAGTTTTAATAAAAAAAACTTGTTTCTGAAAATTGGTATTATAAGAAGATTAAAACTAAAAAAAATTCGAAGAAACAGAAGAAGTTTACTAAAAAGATTAAGAAACAAAAGATTCATCGTTCATTCAAAACTAATGATTTTATTTCTTCTGTTTCAGATGATGCATTGAAGTTTAAGAAGGTGTCGATAGTGAAAGATGCAGATATATCATCAAATCAACATAAGAAAAAAGTTTTGTTGATTCATTGTTAAATAATTCAGCATTGAATAATATTGTAAAAAGATATTCAGCCAATGAATTGTTTGATATTAAGAAAAGAAAAATCAATTGTTCTCCTTGTCGATGGGATGAAATGTTTACGTCTTTTGCTTCTTTTAAACCTCATCATATTATGCATTCTGCTTTATCTACTTTGTCAAAGAAAATCAATTTCAAAGAGCGTTGGTTTGGTACTTATAGTATACCACCAACAAAGACTAATCTGAAAGAACCCATTCTAAAATTGGTACCTAAACCTAATTGATTCACTGTGCAGGTAAACCGGCATGTGTGGTTCTTAGACTCAGGATGTTCTAAGCACATGACTGGTAGAAAAGAGCTGTTAACTAATTTTGTTGAATCTTTTGGAGGAACGGTAAGGTTCGGTAATGATCAATACGCGCCTATCCTTGGATACGGTGACGTAATTTTTGGGAACTTAATGATTAAGAAAGTGTCGTATGTCGAAGCACTTGGACATAATCTTTTTAGTATAGGTCAATTTTGTGATAAGAATTTAGAAGTTTGTTTTAAAGCTAACCAGTGCAGTATCCGTACTATTGATGGTATGGAGCTACTAGCTGGAGTCAAAACATCAAACCTCTACAAAATAGACCTATCCAATACACAAGTGGATACTGAAGTCTGCTTGATATCCAAGGCATCCTTGCAGCAAAACTTGTTATGGCATTGGCGTCTTTCTCATCTTAACTTCAAGAATTTGAACAAGTTGGTTTGTGACAACTTGGTAAAAGGAATTCCAGATTTAAAGTTTCAAAAAGATCATGTTTGCAGCACATGTGAATTGAGTAAATTGCAGAAAGCTTCACACAAGTCAAAACAGAGTTCAATACCGAACGTCCTCTTCATTTGCTCTGTATGTATCTCTGTGGTCCTATGAGAGTACAAAGCATTGATGGGAAGAAGTATGTGCTAGTCATTGTTGATGACTATTCTAGATATACATGGATTCATTTTTTGAGGTCAAAAGACGAAGCAGTTGAGACTATTATTTCCTTCTTGAAGAATGTTCAAACCAATTTACAACTGACAGTTCAGAAAATCAGAACTGATAACGGAACTGAATTCAAGAACAACATTCTCGGCTCATTCTTAGAATCTCATGGTATCTCACATACGTTCTCAGAAGCACAGACACCGCAACAAAATGGTGTTGTTGAACGCAAAAACGGAACTCTTCTGGAAGCGGCTCTTGACATGTTCAAAGCTTCCATTATTTCATTGGGCTGAAGCTGTAGCTACTGCATGTTTTACCCAGAATCGATCTCTAATTCATAAAAGGTTTGGTAAAACATACGAGATTATAAATAAAAGAAAGGTTTGATAAAACATACGAGATTATAAATAAAAGAGTACCTAATATCAAATTCTTTCGAGTATTTGGTTGCAGGACAAAAATCATCAATGAAAGCATCAACTTATCATTCGATGAAGTGATTGATGTGGCTTCTAAACAAAACGGTTCAGGACCCGGTCTAATAATTAACCCCTGGTCTAATAATTAGCCCCTCGTGGAATGTAGATATCAATGAATCTTCAAATTCTAATCTTTCTAATTTAGATTCTTTGTTTGAGAATTTTTATGACGATTACTTTGATAATTGTCACACCCCGCTAAAGCGGAAACGCGAGGTATGGCAGGTAGAGTCTCATAGCAATAGAGTATAAATAACACAATCATACATTTAAAATTTAATTACATCATAACCAAAGTTTACAATTCCAAAGACAAGCTTGTAAATTAAACACAAACGAAGTTTGAAGGTGATGACTGTGACATAGCTTCTTTTTAAGTGTCACCATGAGCCTTTCTTACCCCTGAAAAGCACGTCAAAACAAGTGTCAACTACAAGAGTTGGTGAGTTCACAGGTTTTCAATGCACAACAAATCTTTTTGTGCAATATTTGATTCGAGTAAATCTTTTACTTACTCGCAACACTTACACACGAGGCACAATGTACTCCAAGAAATTTTTAAGTGTTGGGCCACTACTAAACCTGCGACAACTACGCCCTTAAATACCGAACTACGTCAGCGGTAGGACTAAACCCCACATGTGTAGAACTCTTGTTTTAGTTAAATGCACCCCTACTCACCAGCAGAAGGTGGGATTGTCAATCCAAATAGTGCTATCCAGTTAAACTATCGGCTCATACGAGTTAATAAGTAGTGTCACCACTGGGACTTTTTAATTAACCCAAACACAACTATTACTAGGGTACAAGGTGTTACTGCTCGTATTCACAATTTCATTTCAAAGCATAATTCATAAGGATCAATTTGAATCCACAATTTAAACACATTGAATATTGCATGCAAAACATCACTATTTTTATACATGCTTTTCCCCAAATAACGAAGGGTTTTAAAAAGGGGCCGTGAACACTCACTCTTTTGCAATGCTCCGCAAATTAGAGATACGATCC